>NC_033796.1:71094597-71124125 GCF_001876935.1 Asparagus officinalis
TGTGTGTGTTTTTTTTAAATTAAATGTTGTGATATTATAGCAATTAAAATGGACGAATTAGTTGTGGTGACACGTTTCAAAAAGATTTGAGATGGAGGATATTGCTGATATGGCATCCTCTGGTGAGTTTCTAAGCTTTTTGATTTTACTTTAATATATACCCTAGTAAAAAATTTGTGAGCAATAAATGAAAATTGCTATTTTAAAAGATTGTGGTTAAACCTTTTAGTTGAACATAATTAAGTCCTAATATCACTAAACTGTAGGGATACATTTACCAAAATTTTCTATGATTATCTTTTGTCAAATGTCGAAGGGTATAGAGTGCTTTGTACCATAAAATGTGATTTACTCATGCAAGTAGGTGGAATTCTATATCTATTTTTGATTGGAAATGAAAGGATAAGCCAATTTGAGTAAGTAATCTGTTAACGTGTGAGCACATCTTTAACTTGATCGATCTAATTCCAAGGATACGCCAATTTGGCTACGTAATCTGTTAACGTGTGAGCATATCTTTAACTTTGATCATCATATCCCTGCTTGCATCACTATCTCCTTAGAAATGGATAAGGTTCTTTTGACCGCAGAAGGTTCTCAACTCTTGCTTGGCCAACCTCCAGCTTTCAACTTGGATATCGCTACTTTCATAATTCTAATATCTAATTACACTATACATGTCATGTGACATCCTTATTTTAGTGTCACATGGACTTCTGTGAAAAAAATATTAGTGGTTTAAATAGAGAAAAACCCAAGGTTCAAGAACAATCAGTGCTAGCATTTTGACAGTAGATTTAAGCTACATCGAGTTGTTCTTGGTGGGTGCCATGACTTGTGCGTGCCAACGGGCCCGTAGGCCCAGCACGTGACAATTGGTATCAGAGCCATTTCCAGACGGAAGTGTGGAGCTAAGTGCTATACGGGGTTAAGTGTTACACCGCATGGATGCGGGGGAGCCACCTCCCCTACCTTTAGAGCCCGTAGGAACCACCTCTAAAGTCCATATCGCCTGGCTGTGATACTGGAATGTGTCAATTGTCATGTAGTGACGACGAGGACATCATCTTTGTAAGGTGAGGTGATTGTGATACCCCCACTTTAGTCCCACATGAACTAGTATGAAGAAATGTCAGTGGTTTAAATAGAGAAAAAGCCAAGGTCCAAGAACAAATAGTACTAGCATTTTGGTAGTGGATTTAAACTAACATCGAATTACTCTTGGTGGGTCCTACAGCTTACTGATGCTAACAGGCCCGTAGGCCCGGGGCGTCACATGTCAAGCTATACATGTTATAAAATAGACCCCTTTTGGTTTGTATATATATTTTTGAATTAACTGTAATAAATGGGCAATTAAATAATGCATTAGACTGTAACACTGGTATATATGGAGGCCAGATTTTAGCTCAACTCACCTTTTCTCTCTTTCTCCCTTTTTTTTTTTTTAGTTTTTTCTTGGTACTGAGGGAACCGTGGTCTGGAGTGTTCCTCTTCCGGGAGGAGCACAAAGTTTGAAGTCCGGCTGAGTCAAACTTCAACTATTTCGCAGGAGGACTCGATCAAAAGAACCCCGTGGCCCGTCTCTAGTTTGATGCCACGGGCAAGCCTACTACAGACCAAATAAACCCACAAAAGTATGACTCCCAATTTAATCCCCTTCACAGATTCCCTGGTTTGCAGCAGGAAATTTGAATCTTTATCGGCTACTACGAAGCGCGCCCATCTAACCAATCGACGCTCCCCGATGGGCACAACTTCTCTTCTTTAGGAACATAATGAATTTAAATTAACAGACAATGGTCGACATGCGCATCAGAGCACTTAAAAAGTGTAGTATAAAGAGCACTCTATAGAAACCAATAAAGAAAGAAAGGAGAATAAGACACGTGCCTTACTATCAATTTTATGCAATCAGTAGAAAAATATTAGTGTAATAAATAGATATTAATGAAATTTGTTAAAATATTAGTGCAATCATAATGTAATAACAGTACAATTACCAACTTTAAAATGTATGTTGGAACGCATTTGCATTCCCATCTATATGATTTTATGTAGAAAAACTATATAGTATTTGTTGATGGTTTATAATCACACAACTAAATTAGTCGGAATTGAAAATATCCTAGAGGAGGGGTGAATAGGGTATATGCTAATCTAATTCGATTTAATGCCAATTAAAAACTTATTAACTAATTATCCTAGCTAGAATGATATTCAAGAAGATTATATACAAGGATATTAATCTAATGGCGAAATAAACATGAGCAATGGTGAAATAAATAATGAGCACAAATGAAACGCCAAGGCAAACTCAAACACATAATATGATCATGGAGTTCGGTCCTTCCGACCTACGTCTCCGCTCCCCACTCCCGGGGAGAATTCCACTATCATAATGAGTTTTCGACATTCACCCAAAAACGTTTACACCTCACAATTCGGTTTTCTACGCTAATCGACAAACTTTTACAACTTATACTTGTAACTACACAAATACCACCTCAAGTGTTGGCCTCTCACGTGTCACATTCCTTAAGTGTTCGGAATTATCACCTCTCTCTAAGCTTTACCACCGACCCCACTCCACTTGGAACCGACCACGTCTCTCACCTTACACTCCTCTTGGTGTACTTGTGTAATACAATATGATCTCATAAATAAAGGCTCAAATACAATTGTTTGTTCTCTAATACAAGGATGAGAACTAAGTGTAAGCTCACGCTCAATTGAATACAATCTCACAACCCCAAATATACTATGTATGAAATACTGAAGCTCAAGTGGGTGTGTGTAATCAAAGAGAAAATATAAGATGCAAAGTAAAAAAGTAATCTATCTTAAGAAATTATGATCAAACAAATATAAATAAAGCTAGAGATGAGTTTAGCATAAACTTCTCTGAAAATCAAGAGAGAGAGAGACGAGATGGAAGCCCAAACACAAAATGATGATCTCTTCTTCCTTTTGTGAAAACTTCTTCACAAACAAACTTGAAAACACATGAAAACTCTTAAACAAACTTACCCAAAACTTGATTTAATTTTTTCTTAGAAGTTATGAGGTATGGGGTATTTATAGGATCACAAGACAAACCCTACAAAGCAAGAAAACCAAGCAAAAAGACAAAAAAATGGAAACCTGAAAATTTGAAAAAACTAGCCGTTACAGTGTTATAAGTTGACTTGCAACAATGCATAAGTTGACTTATAAACTAGCTATTACATGCTGAAAAATAAGTCGACTTATACTGTAGCAAGTCGACTTATACTATAGCAAGTCGACTTACACAGTTCACAGTAGATTCTAAAATTTTACGTATCTAATTTTGTAAAATCAATTAAAAATAGCAAATCAACTCCAAAATTCATGAAATTTTTAGAAAAGTTTCTAGACATGTATATAAACATGTTAGAGAAAATATTTCTGAAATATCACTTCCCAGTTAAGATAAATAATTGTTTTAATGTAGATATTTTATATTCTGCAAACTACTAAAATATTTGATTTTGTAAAATCAATTTGACATAGTAAATCAACTCTAAAAATGATAAAATTTAGGAAACTTTTTGTAAACATGTAAGAGAACATGTTAGAAAAAAACTTCTCAAATTTCATTTTCTATTTGTGAAATATAATTTATTTTTTAAACTATTCAAGAATACAAAATCGTCAAAATTTAATTTCAATAAAATATCATATCAAGCACATATAAACATGATAATATATTTATATATGCATATTTGTTTCATGTTTATGTGGCTAAACATATTGTTTAACAAAAAAAAAATGATAAATATGAAACATGTATGTATGTATATAAATAATGTTATTTGTTTCATATTCAAACTTGAAAACTATAAATCCAAAACGTGTATATTTGTATATGTGTATAAGATTGAGCTCTAAGTATTAACACACAAGTATAAATACTAAAATATAAAAACTATATCCAAGCAATCTTGATCTTCAATTAAGCTCGTCTTGGTAAACATGGATGAAGCTTGAACTTAAATCTTTGACTTGAATTGCGAATTGCTTCATTCCGATATTCCTTCCATCCTCCAATGGATATGATCGTGTAAGCGCAATCCAACCAACCTCTAACAAATGTTTGTGTAGATTACCTAACAAAACAAATGCAAACACTCGACACGCATTGTTAAGAATTGTTTGTAATCATCAAAATAAGATTAGGGAGTAGGCTCATAAATATGAGAGCTAACAAGGCTAACAATCTCTCTCTTTTTGATGATGACAAATAATCTACACAAAGAGATATAAAATGTGCATGATACAAAAGAATATATAAATCATAAAAATCATGCATAAAACCAAAGCTATAATCACAATGTATCTCCCCTTTGTTAACAATGGGAGAAACAACAAGAATGAAGAGAGCGAAAGCTCCCCCTACAAATAAGCATATGTGAGTATTAAACAAATATAGGGAAGAAAGCTCCCCCTATCAAAATGTCTAAAAATATATAAAAATATTCAAAATGAAAATCACAAAGACTTAAAAAAATTTCAAAAATCAAATGTTTTAAAAAATTCATTAGTTATCATACATTCTATATGACATTTTGATTAAATCATGATTAATTGAGAACACATATGTATATTATCATGAAAGTTGTGTCTCAATACACAAACATAAAAACAATATATAGATTGATTTATAAAATCAAAAGAATGGAAAAACATGAGAGTTATGAAAGCCAAGATAATCATGAAAGTCCAAAATGAAAATCAAATCAATCAAATAAAATCGTAAATCAATCAAATAAAAATCATATATGTAGTTACAAAACATGATCAAAAGAAACTATGAATCATGTCTTAAACCACAACAAATAAAAATCATATATGTAGTTACAAAACATGATCAAAAGAAACTATGAATCATGTCTTAAACCACAATCACATAAAGACAAGAAACTATGAATCATGTCTTAAACCACAATCACATAAAGACAAATCAATATCAATTTTTGTCATATTTGACAAAAAAAGCAAGTGAGATAACCATATCAAGCTCTTGAGTTTGTTTCAACACATATAAAAACTTTTAGCACCCGATAAACATGATTTAAAAATAAATACCCAATAAATCTGGAGGGTTACTCAAACACAAACCTCTCATAAAAAACAAAGCCAATAAATTTTTTTAATGTATAATGAAAAACAAAACATTGACTCTAAAAGATTGTTTTTCATTTCACAAAATTTTAAAAACATGTTTTTCAAAATTAAGAAATGAAGAATAAAAACACTAAAAATTTTGGTTTTAACATCAAAAAGGTTTGTCACCCAAACATTCTTGATGCTAAAAAATTTAGGGATATGACCTCTATCATTTAAGCTCAAAGCCCTAGGGTTATGAACTCATTTGGGTGCATTTAGTGCACGGGATCGGTCATAACAATAATCACTCAAATGACCCTTTTGATTGCAATATGTATAATGGAACGAGTGCACTTTCTTATGTTGACTATCAATTTGTGCACGTGAAACATTTACAAACAAAAATGATCTTTTAAAATTATTTTGCAAATGTGAAAACTTTTTCAAATCAAAATAATATTTGGCTAAATAACCAAATCTACGACAATATTCACACTTGAACACATGAGCATGTTTATGATGAACAATGAGTGCATGTGCATGTGTGTGTAACGAGAAAACTTTGTGAGATGCACATGGAGTTGGATTTGAATTTTAGAGTGTTTATGTGCATCATAGCAAAATTTAACTAAATGGTATTTACGGCCGCAAATAGAGCACTTGCAAACTTTGCTATCTATGCGTGCATAATGAGTGGATGATTTTGACTTATTAGACCTAGCACACATATTCATAAGCATCTTATGATTCTCAATGCATGTAGTAAGGGTTGAATCTAAGGATAAAATACGATTTTTAACATGATTCAACTCATTGTTAGGTACATATGCATTGGAAATAGAAGTAGAAAGAGCATGATCATTCTTAAATGAATTAAATTCATTTCTAATAATTTCTACCTCTAGCATGGTATCAATCTTAACATAAGATAGGCTAGCAATTGATGAGGTTAATTTTTTATTTTCTAAATTTAACATATCATTGTTTTCTTTAAGCTTTATATTCTCTTTTTCAATGATATCAAATTTGGAAAGTAGCGTCTCATGGTCGGATTTTAAATTCACATGCTTACTTTTTAAATCAAATTTTTTTTAATGCAACTTAGTGTAGTCATGCATTAACCTATCATATACACATGCGAGTTCTTTGATAGATAAATCATCATCAGAATTAGACTCGCTTACCACACTAGAGCTATCGCCTAGTGGTCGTGTGCATGATGATGATGCTCCAACCTTACTTGAAGTTGATTCCGTCAAAGCGCGTCGAATCTCCTCCATGTCTTCTTAATATGCTTCTATGAATTTGCATAAAGTCTAAGCACTATCAAATGAATCAAGCTTGTTAGAAAAAGATGAGTCAAAAGCGTTAAGTAAAAATTCTAACAAAAGCTTATTCATCGTAAACATTTTCTTATCATATTTTCTCCACTTGGATTTCTCCATTGTGGATACAATATAAGTACAATCGATAATTTCTCACAAATTAAAATATCTAGATCTAAAAAATAATTTAAATCTAACACACCATTGAGCATAAGGGAAAACATCTAATCTAGGAGCAACATTAATAGCATAACATACAAGCAAAATGAAATAAATATCTAAACTAGATTAGTAAAAATACAAAGCTAGGATCTTTACCCCAAGGCGGTTAAGCCACAAATCAAAGAGCATCAAGCTCTGATACCAATTGAAAGTACCCTAGGGGGTGAATATGATATATGCTAATCTAATCCAATTTAATGCTAATTAAAATTTTATTAACTAATTATCCTAGCAAGAATGATATTCAAGAAGATTATATGTAAGGATATTAATCTAAGGGTGAAATAAACATGAGCAATGGTAAAATAAATAATGAACACAAATTAAACGCTAAGGCAAACTCAAACACACAATATGATCACGGAGTTTGGTCCTTCTGACCTACGTCTCTACTTCTCACTCCAATGGAGAATTCCATTATCACAATGGGTTTTTGACGTTCACCGAAAAACATTTACACCTCACAATTCGGTTTTCTACACTCACCGAAAAACTTTTACAACTCACACTTATAACTACACAAATACCACCTCAAGTGTTGGCCTCTCACGTGTCACATTCCTCAAGTGTTTGAAATTACCACCTCTCTAGGCTTCACCAATGACCCTTCTCCTCTTGGAACCGACCACATCTCTCATCTTACACTCCTCTTAGTGTACTTATGTAATACAATGTGATCTCACAAATAAAGGCTCAAATACAATTGTTTGTTCTCTAATACAAGTATGAGAACTAAGTGTAAGCTCACTCTTAATTGAATACAATCTCACAACCCCAAATATACTATGTATGAAATACTTAAGTTCAAGTGGGTTTGTGTAATCCATGAGAAAATATAAGATGCAAACTCAAAACGTAATCTAGCTTAAGAAATTATGATCAAACAAATATAAATAAAGCTAGAAATGAGTTTAGCATAAACTTCTTTGAAATTCATGAGAGAGAGAGAGAGAGATGAGATGAAAGCCCAAACACAAAATGACGATCTCTTCTTCCTCTTGTGAAAACTTCTTCACAAACAAACTTGAAAACATAAAAACTCTTAACAAACTTGCCTAAAACTTGATTTAAAATTTTATAATTTTTTCTCAGAAGTTATGAGGCATGGGGTATTTATAGGATCACAAGACAAACCCTAAAAACCAAAAAAAAAAAAAAACCAAGCAAAAAGACAAAAAAATAAAAATCTAAAAATCTCGAAAAACTAGGCGTTACAGTGTTATAAGTCGACTTGCTACAGTGCATAAGTCAACTTATAAACTAGCTGTTACAGGCTAAAAAATATCTGCTAAGTTGGCTTATACTGTAACATGTCGACTTATACTATAGCAAGTCGACTTACACAGTTCACAGCAGATTTTAAAATTTTGCGTATCTGATTTTGTAAAATTAATTAAAAATAGAAAAATAACTCCAAAAACTATGAAAATATTATAGAAGTTTCTTAACATGTATATAAACATGTTAGATAAAGAATTTATGAAATATAACTTCTTAGTTAAGAGAAATAATTATTTTAAAGTAGATATTCTAGATTCTAAAAACTACTACAATACCTGATTTTGTAAAATCAATTTGACATCGTAAATGAACTCCAAAAATAATAAAATTTTGGAAAATGTTTGCAAACATGTAATAGAATATGTTAGAATTAGAATTTCTCAAATTTCTTTCCCAATTTGTGAAATATAATTTATTTTGTAAACTATTTAAGAATACGAAATCGTCAAAACTTGATTTCAATGAAATCATATCAAACACATATAAACATGACAATATATTTATATATGCATATTCGTTTCATATTTATGTGGCTAAACACATTGTTTACTAAAATCAAAAATGATAAATATAAAACATCTATGTATGTATATAAATAATGTTGTTTGTTTCATATTCAAACTTAAAACTATAAAACCAAAACGTGTATGTGTGTATAAGATTGAGCTCTAAGTATTAACACACAAGTATAAACCCTAAACTATAAAAACTATACCCAAAAAATCTTGATCTTCAATTAAGCTCGTCTTGGTAAACATGGATTGTGACGCCCCTGGGTTCACACAAGGCTACAGTCCAAGGTGAAACTAAGAATGTCAAACATACCATGCACCACACCGTGTAATAACATGTTTCACCATCACAATTAACATCTCTCTAGTAGAGTCAACAACAGGTGTAGGTACAAAAGCAAGTAAAAGATAATACAAGTGATAACTAATGAAATGATAACAACCACATAGATATCTCATCATCCAACCTAAAGAAATACATAGTCAATGGCTGAAGTAGATAAACCGGAGGTCTCAACAAGTCTTAAATACAAAATCTTTGAGTAAAGGAAATAAGGCACACCACCTTTACAACATCTAAAATATAGTCCTCAAATGTCTAACAAAATCTACAGTGGAGCTCCAAAATAAAACATAACTAAAAATAGACAGCTGAACACTAAAGTGTGTCACCATCAACCTGCGACTCTCTGGGCTCCTGGCTCGTTACCTGAAAAGGGAAGGGACAACGAGCGTTAAAGCGCTAGCGTGTAACATCACAACCAACCCCAAGGGAAAGGGCTCGTTGTAAGAAAATACTGTTAATACGTATAAATCTAAAATCATGGATCCTATCAAAGAGGGTTTTAGTATTTAGAGACTTACAACACGAGCATAGGTACGTCGAGCGAAATAATCCAAACAAGGAAACCCTCATGTATATACCTTGTATCTCAAATTGTAAATCCCTAAGCACCAAACCTGAAAACTAGTACGAGAACAATAATCAAAAGAAAATACAACTCATCTCAGAACATAAATACTAAATCACGTCATAACTAACATAGGTGTCATGTCATAACCTACATGAGTGTCATGTCATAAACATAGGTGTCATGTCATAACCTACATGAGTGTCATGTCATAACCTCATGTGAAGTGCCATATGCAGGGTTAATACAGGTGTCCAACCTACATGAGTGTCATGTCATAACCTCATGTGAAGTGCCATATGCAGGGTTAATACAGGTGTCCAATCCATGAACTAGATATAGTGATTTACCAATTCATGGTAGAAATGAGTAAATGTCCAACACGAGGACTGAAAACGATTATAGTCCAACACGAGGACTCCAATGGATTTTAGTCCAACACGAGGATTGTGCAACTGTGCAAATATCGCTAATATACATAGGAAGATCTACTATACAGATTTCACACTTAACTCAGTGTGCAATTCTAAACTGGTACCCTCAGGCCATCTATCATGCATAGATACATAGTAAGACTGAAAGCCAAAGTCAAAAAATCGAGGAAATCCCCCCAACAGGCGTAATACTCAACAAAAACCAATAAGGCAAAGAATCTATGCGGTGGTCAACCGCAGAGGTCACCCCGTTCGACCGCGCACAGAGCCAAAGATCACTGAGCTCAAAAACTGAGCGGCGGTCGACCGCAGAGGTCATCGCGGTCGACCGCGACCAGAGCAGAAACCCCAGTGCTCAACTGAACGACCCACGGTCGACCGCCGCGCCTACCGCGGTCGACCGCGCAGAGGGCAGACAGTCTCTGCTCGCGTCCATCGCGGTCGACCGTGAAGCAGACAGAAGCCTAGTAAGGGTTTCTGTCAGCTTCGAAAACAGTTACACTTGATGATTTCTTATGTTATTGAAATTCTAATATTTCTAATGTGTCATTTGGCAGAAAACAACAAATTTAAACATTTAAAATCTATCACCAAGATCCCAAACATATATAAATATGATTTAGATGTTTTTAAAACAGTAAAAACATGATTAACTTTTGCTAAAAACGTTTTCAGATCTAGATCTCATTAATTAAAATTCGTTGGTTAGCTTTTAAAATCTGAAAAGTTTGATTCTCACATCATATTCCATAATGATCTGTTATCTATACATAAAATACGATTTAGGCCCAATAAAACCGGATTAAAACACAAGTTTAAGCATGAAAACCAAAAGGGGTGAAGTTGGGCGAGATGTTACTCGCCTCTGATAAGAATAAAACCTTAGATCTGTAGGAGGATGATCCCTTTCGCTGAATCCCACCAAAAATCCGCTGAAAAACCCTTCGAAACTCCTCCCAAATCACCAAAGAATGAAAACTAGGGTTTGAGGGGAGAGAGGGGGCTAGGGTTTCTGATTTCAGATGAAAAGAAGCCTCTCTCGGGTATAAATATATATATACTAACCCCACAAACCTGACCCGAAAACCGTTAAGACCCAAACCAAGAAAGAAAAAAAACAATCTGCCTGTTGCGCGGTCTACCGTCGCCCCTAGTGCGGTCAACCGTACAACAGGAAAAATGTCTCCTGAGTGCCCGACTGTTGTGCGGTCGACCGCCGTGCCATTCGCGGTCGACTTGTTTATCAACATGCTGACTATCCACATGATTTCTCTCACATAGAATCACTTGTTGGGTTCCCAAACAATGGTTATCACATTTATCTATAATATATATGATTATTTATCATAAAAGAATTATTTATCACTAATAATTCACATATATTCATTATAAAAATTATGAGGTTTTACATTCTTCCCCCCTTAAAAGAATTTTGTCCTCGAAATTCGGAAATCATGCGCATCTCGTAATAAGAACCTCCAGATAAACATATAGAGATATTTATACTTAACGATTATAAAATGGTAATATTCCCGCTCAAACCCTAATCTAGTGGAACTAGTACATCGGGCAAAAAATTCAAACAAGGAACCACGCATAAATATACCATGTGCTCCAAAAGATTAAGAATTAAGCAAAAACAACCTCATTCTAGCGTTAAATGTAAATATAACCAAAGATATAAATATAACCAACAATAGAAACATAAAATAAGATACATATCATAATAAGATTAATTTACCTGTTCAAACAGGTGTGGGTAGTCGCGACGCATGTCCTCTTCGCGCTCCCAAGAAATTTCCTCAATGCCTCCTCAATTCCACTGAACTTTCACCAAGGGAATTACCTTGTTTAAGTCTCTTGTCCTCCCTGGCAAGTATACAAACCGGAATCTTAATAGTACTCAAATCCTCCTGAAGCTCAATCTCTGGTGCATCCAATACTCGCTGCTGCTCCTCATCATGCAAGTGTTTCTTGAGCATAGAAACATGAAATACATTGTGTATACTAGACATCGATGCTGGAAGATCTAGTCTGCATGACACAACTCCAATGCGCTCCGAAATCTAAAACGGTCCAATATATCTCGGTGCAAGCTTCCCCCATCTTCCGAATCGCTGCATGCCTTTCTTAGGCGATACCTTCAGCATAACTGAATCTCCAATCTAAAACTCCAAGGGTCTTCGTCTCTTATCGGCATAGCTCTTTTGCCGACTCTGAGCTGCTAGAATCCTCTCTCTAATTAAGGCTACCTACTCAGTAGTCTGCCTCACAAGCTCTGGCCCAAGCATCAAGCTATCCTCTGGCTCTGCTTAACTTATCGGTGACCTACAAGGTCTCCCATACAATGCCTCATACGGAGCCATACCGATTGTCGCTTGATAACTATTGTTATAAGCGAACTCTATCAGTGGAATATAATCCTCCCAGCTACCTTGAAAGTCAATGATACAAGATCGCAACATGTCTTCCAACACCTGATTTACTCTATCTGTCTGACCATCCGTCTGTGGATAGAAAACACTGCTGAATGATAGTCTGCTGCCAAAAGAGTCCTGAAAACTCCTCCAAAAATGCGAGGTGAACACTGAACCTCGATCCGATACAATCGTGTCTGGAATTCCATGAAGTCGAACTATCTCCCGGATAAATATCCTCGCATATGCCTCGGCGGTATAAGTAGTCCTCACTGGAATAAAATGTGCCGACTTCGTCAACCGGTCCACAATCACCCAAACTGAATTATTCCCCTTCTTCGACTTCGGAAACCCTACAATGAAGTCCATAGAAATGTCCGCCCACTTCCACTCTGGAATGGGTAAAGGCTGAAGTGTCCCTACCGGTCTCTGATGCTCTGCCTTCACCCCACTTCCACTCTGGAATGGGTAAAGGCTGAAGTGTCCCTACCGGTCTCTGATGCTCTGCCTTCACCTACTATTAGGTAAAACACTTAGCCACATACTCAGCAATCTCCCTTCTTATACCACTCCACCAAAAGTGCCTCTTTAGGCCCTTGTACATCTTAGTAGTCCCTGGATGTACTGTGTACCGAGTACGATGAGCTTCATTAAGTAACTCTCTCTTCAGCTCGGCACTGGCTGGCATGACTAGCCTGCCCTTCATCCGGAGACCTCCATCTGCTCCAATGATCCAATCAGTCTTAGGCTCCTTAGAAATCTCCTCCTTTCGGATTTGAATCCAAGAGTCTCCCAACTGAGCTCTAACAACTCTGTCACTCCAAGATGGCTGCACTGACACAGCTCCCAAAAATGCACTGGATCCTCTAATCTCGGGTCTAAATTCAAACTGGCTAAGAGTGATAAGATCCTGATATAATGAACACCTCAAAGCCGAAACCCGATGTCGACGCTTCTTGCTTAAAGCATCTGCTACGACGTTCACCTTCTCCGGATGATACTGAATCGCGAACTCGTAGTCCTTGATAAACTCAACCCACCTCCACTATCTCTAATTGAGTTCCTTCTTAGAAAAGAGGTACTTCAGACTATGATGGTCTATGAATATCTCAAAATGCACTCCATATAGGTAGTGCCTCCATGACTTTAGTATAAATACCACTGTTGCTAACTCCAAGTCATTAGTGGGATAGTTCTGCTCATGCACCCTCAACTGTCGTGAGATATAGGCCACTACCCTCTGAGTCTGCATCAATACGCCTCCTAAGCCTACCAACGATGCATCTGTATACACGACAAATATCCTATCGTTGCTCGGAATAGTCAAAACCGGCGCTGTAGTCAACTTAGTCTTCAAAATATCAAAGGCCTTCTGGCACTCCATGCTCCAAATGAACTGTACACCCTTCTTTGTAAGGCGTGTAAGCGACATCAAAATCTTTGAGAAGTCCCGGATGAACTTCCTATAATATCCGGCTAAACCCAAAAAGCTGCGAATCTCTAGCACCGTCTTCGGTGGCTCCCAATCAAGAGCTGCTGTGATCTTAGCTGGATCCACTGCTATACCCTCTCTACTGATGACATGACCAAGAAATCTAACTTTTGAAAGCCAAAATTCACACTTGCTGAACTTGGCGTATAACTGATGCTCCTGTAGAGTCCTCAAAGCCAAACGCAGATGCTCCTCGTGTTCTGCCTCCGACCTCGAATAAATGAGAATATCGTCAATAAAAACAATAAAAAATTGATCCAAGAAGGGACAAAAAAACGGTTCATCAAGTCCATGAATACCGCGGGTGCATTGGTCAACCCAAATGGCATGACCATAAACTCGAAGGATCCATATCGAGTAAGAAAAGCGGTCTTGGGAACATCCATCTCCTGAACCCACAACTGATGATAGCTTGAACGAAGATCAATCTTCAAGAAATACTGTGCTCCCTGCAACTGGTCGAACAAGTCATCAATCCTAGGTAATGGGTACCTATTTCGGATAGTGACTTTGTTCAACTCTCTATTGGTCGAACAAGTCATCAATCCTAGGTAATGGGTACCTATTTCGGATAGTGACTTTGTTCAACTCTCTATAATCTATGCACAATCTCATACTACCGTAATGGGTACCTATTTCGGATAGTGACTTTGTTCAACTCTCTATAATCTATGCACAATCTCATACTACCGTCCTTCTTCTTTACGAAGAGGACCAATGCACCCTAAGGAGAATGACTCTGGCGAATAAAACCCTAAGCTAACAACTCGTCCAACTGGGTCTGAAGCTCCCGCATCTTAGCTGGTGCCATGCGATAGGGTGCGCGGGATATCTGGGCTGTGCCTGGCTGTAACTCAATACAAAACTCAACCTCTCTCATAGGAGGTAATACAGGTATGTCCTGAAAGACATCCTGATACTCTGAGACAACTTTAGTCTCCAATAAATCAACACCCTGATCCCGTTGCATCACCTCCTCGATGTACGCCAGAAATGACTCCGCAAAACGGTTTCCCTGAGAGGTGGCTACAATCATCTCAGACCCGTCGGATGCTTGCAACTTGACTGTCTTCGCAAAGTAGTCAATACTAATATGGTAGGAAGACAACCAATCCATACCAAGAATGACATCGAACATGAACAAATGTAACAATATCAAATCAACTATGAACTCCGACTCATCTAAACTGATGGTACACCTCCTAGAAACGCTCTCCAGAAGCGATACCTCACCTAAAGGGGTGGAAACTGATAAAGGGGTGTCTAGAGGCTGAGCTACGAGCTGGAGTCTAGCCATAAATGCATACGTGATGAAAAAATGCGAAGCTCCCAAATCAAAAAGAATACGGGCGGGAAAGGAATTCACAAGGAACGTACCCTCTACTACGGCTCCGCTAGCTCCATGATCACAGGGAACTACTGCATATACCCTGCCTGTGGCTGAAGACTGCTCTGCTACTGGAGATGGAGAATATGGGACAATCTGCCCCTGAGGAACCTCCTGAACTATTCGAACCTGCCCCTCAGTCCTCTGTACTACTGGTGGTGCCTCAAGCATGTTCTGCTGGCCCTGACTTTTGCCCTACTGTCGCTGCTACTACTGGTTCGGACACTTGCCCTACTGGGCTCCTGCTGGTGCGCTACGATACTTCGATGCCTTATGCCCGACCTTGCGACAGTTAAAACAAGATCTCTAGAACTTGCGCTGCTGATGCGCTCTCTGATCCTGCTGGGGTCCCTTTTTATAAGGGCCCTGATGCTGCTGCTGAGGTCCAGAAAAAGGTCTCTTGTTCTTGCCCTTGTTTTCGCTCTGTCCTGCCTTAGCCTTCCCTTCCTTATCCTTCTGGAACATGGCAGTCTTAATCTCCTGTGAGGTGGCGGCCTCAGCTACCTCTCGAACTGAATGGAATTTCCTCGAAACGAGGTATCGACGGAGATTTGGTGAAGCCCTGCTAAAAACATCTGAGCCTGACGCTCTCCTGTCTGCCACATACCCGTGAAATGTAGCAACTCCATGAACCTGCTCTCAAAATCTGCCACTGTCATGTCCCCCTGAGTCAACCGGGATAACTCAAGCTTCTTCCCAATCCGTGGTGCAGAAGAAATATACTATCCATCAAAGAAGTATATGAAGTCCTCCCATGTGAGGGTCATACTCTGCTATGGAGTAAACTGGAGTCGGTACCATCTGCCGGCATCTCCCTTCAGACTGTAGGATGCTAACCTCTGCTTCTGAACTGAATCCACACTAAGTATGTCGAGTATATTGCTCATATCCTCCTTCCACTTATGGGCTGCAAGAGGGTCTGGTGACCCCTGAAACTCCGGTGCCCTCATCTTCTGGTACCTCTCTACCATACGAAGCCAAGCCTCTTGCTCTGCGATTCTATCTAGGACTACTAGTGGAATGGCTGCAGGTGTGATCTTTGGGGATCTCTCTCTGATAGGAATGGCGGGTATCCCCTGCTGCTGAGCTGTAATACCCCAACCCTTAGGAGGGTGATGTGATTAGTATTGATAGGTTTGATTGGAATACTCATACCACCAAGATACATCTTCTTTTCGGGAATCCAACTCTTAGAAACTCTAAAGTTAAGCGTGCTTAGCCTGGAGAAATTCTAGGATGGGTGACCCCCTGTGAAGTTTTCCAGGAGCGCATGAGTGAGGACAAAAACGTGCTGAAAAGACATGTAGTGGTTTGTGAGGCCAGTCCATCAGATCTAATAGCGTACCGACTCCGGGATTCCGGGGCGGGGCGTTACAGATGGTATCAGAGCCAAGCCAACCGGAATTGTGAGAGCTAAGTGCTATGCGGCGCAAAGTGCTACGTCGAGAGGGCGGGAGCCACCTCTTGAGGCCGTAGGAGCCACCTCTAGAATCTCACACGGATGGTACGGTCTTGGATGATATGATTTGGCAGCCGCAGCAGGCTCCTCAGTATTTGGTGGACATTATGGCCCCTCTCATTGCCCGAATGACAGCCATTGAGGAGTTGGTGATGACTCATATATTACCACGGACACCACCACCACCGGTAGCTCAGCAGCAGGGGATACCTGCCGTTCCTGTCAGAGAGAGATCTCCAGGGATCACACCCGCAGCCATTCCTTTAGCAATCCCAGATAGAGCCACAGAGCAGGAGGCTTGGCTTCTCATGGTAGAGAGATACCAGAAGATGAGGGCACCAGAGTTTCAGGGATCACCAGACCCTCTTGCAGCTCATAAGTGGAAGGAGGATGTGGGCAACATTCTTGATATACACAGTGTGGATTCAGTTCAGAAGCAGAGGTTGGCATCCTACAGTCTGAAGGGAGATGCTGGAAGATGGTACCGACTTCAGTTTACCCCAGAGCAGAGGATGACCCTCACCTGGGAGGACTTCATATACTTCTTTGATGGGTAGTACATTTCTTCTGCAGCACGGACTGGGAAGAAGCTTGAGTTGTCCCGATTGACTCAGGGGGACATGACAGTGGCAGATTTTGAGAGCAGGTTCATGGAGTTACTACATTTCACGGGTATGTGGCAGACGGGAGAGCGTCAGGCTCAGATGTTCTTAGCAGGGCTTCACCCTAATCTTCGACGGTACCTCGTGTCCAGGAGGTTTTAGTTGGTTAGGGAGGTAGCTGAGGCTGCCACTTCTCAGGAGATTGAGACTACTATGTTCCAGAAGGACAAGGAAGGGAAGGCCAAGACAGGACAGAGTGTGGATAAGAGCAAGAACAAGAGACCCTTTTCTGGACATCAGCAGCAGCATCAGGGCCCTTATAAAAGGGGACCCCAACACAGAGAGCGCATCAGCAGCACAAGTTCCAGGGATCTTGTTTTAACTGTCACAAGGTCGGGCATAAGGCATCGGAGTGTCGTAGTGCACCAGCAGGAGCCCAGCAGGGCAAGGGTCCGAACCAGCAGCAGTGCCAGCAGGGCAGAGATCAGGGCCAGCAGAACAGACTCGAGGCACCGCTAGCAGCTTAGAGGACTGAGGGGCAGGTTCGAGCAGTACAGGAGGTTCCTCAGGGGCAGATTGTCCCATATTCTCCATCTCCAGTAGCAGAGCAGTCTTCAGTCACAGGTTCCTCAGGGGCAGATTGTCCCATATTCTCCATCTCCAGTAGCAGAGCAGTCTTCAGTCACAGGCAGAGTTTATGCAGTAGTTCCCCGTGATCATAGAGCTAGCGGAGCAGTAGTGGAGGGTACGTTCTTTGTGAATTCCTTTCCCGCCCGTATTATTTTCGATTCGGGAGCTTCGCATTCCTTCATATCGCATGTATTTATGGCTAGACTCCAGCTCGTAGCTCAGCCTCTAGACACCCCTTTATCTGTTTCCACCCCTTTAGGTGAGGTGTCGCTTCTGGAAAGCGTTTGTAGGAGGTGTACCGTCAGTTTAGATGAGTCGGAGTTCATAGTTGATTTGATAGTATTGCATATGTCCGAGTTTGATGTCATCCTTGGTATGGATTGGTTGTCTTCCTACCATATTAGTATTGACTGCTTTGCGAAGACAGTCAAGTTGCGAGCATCCGACGGGTCCGAGATGATTATAGACACCTCTCAGGGCAACCGATTTGCGGAGTCATTTCTGGCATACATCGAGGAGGTGATGCGACGGGATCAGGGTGCTGAGTTATTGGAGACTAGAGTTGTCTCAGAGTATCAGGATGTCTTTCAGGACATACCTGGATTACCTCCGGTGAGAGAGGTAGAGTTCTGTATCGAGTTGCAGCCAAGCACAGGCCCGATATCCCGCGCACCCTATCGCATGGCACCAGCTACGATGAGGGAGATTTAGACCCAGTTGGACGAGTTGTTAGCTCAGGGTTTTATTCGCCGGAGTCATTCTCCGTGGGGCGCGCCAGTCCTCTTCGTGAAGAAGAAGGACGGTAGTATGAGATTATGCATAGATTATAGAGAGTTGAACAAGGTCACTATTGGGAATAGGTACCCACTACCTAGGATTGATGACTTGTTTGACCAGCTGTAGGGAGCGCAGTATTTCTCGAAGATTGATCTTCGTTCTGGCTATCATCAGTTACGGGTTCGGGAGATGGATATTCCCAAGACCGCCTTTCTTACTAGATATGGATCTTTTGAGTTCTTGGTCATGCCATTTGGGTTGACCAATGCACCCGCAGTATTTATGGACTTGATGAACCGGGTTTTCCGTCCTTTCTTAGATCATTTTGTGATCGTTTTCATCGATGATATTCTCATTTACTCGAGATCGGAGGCAGATCACGAGGAGCATCTACGGATAGCATTGAGGACTCTGTAGGAGCATCAGCTATATGCCAAGTTCAGCAAGTGTGAATTTTGGCTTTCAGAAGTCAGGTTTCTTGGCCACGTCATCAGTAGAGAGGGCATAGTAGTGGACCCGGCCAAGGTCACGGTAGTTCTTGATTGGGAGCCACCGAAGACGGTGACAGAGATTCGCAGCTTTTTGGGTCTAGCTGGATATTATAGGAAGTTCATTCAGGACTTCTCGAAGATTTTGGTGCTGATTACACACCTTACGAAGAAGGGTGTACAGTTCATATGGAGCATGGAGTGCTAGAAGGCCTTTGATATTTTAAAGGCTAAGTTGACTACAACGCCGGTTTTGACTATTCCGAGCAGTGACAGGACATTCGTAGTATATACAGATGCATCGTTGGCAGGCTTAGGGGGCGTATTGATGCAGACTCAGAGGGTAGTAGCTTATATCTCACGACAGTTGAGGGTGCATGAGCAGAACTATCCCACTCATGACTTGGAGTTAGCAGCAGTGGTATTTGCACTGAAGTCATGGAGGCACTACTTATATGGAGTGCAGTTTGAGTTGTTTACAGACCATCAGAGTCTGAAGTACCTCTTTTCTCAGAAGGAACTCAATCAGAGATAGATGAGGTTGGTTGAGTTTATCAAGGACTACGAGTTCGCGATTCAGTATCATCCGGGGAAGGCGAACGTCCTAGCAGATGCCTTAAGCAGGAAGCGTCGACATCGGATTTCGGCTTTGATGTGTTCACTGCATCGGGATCTTATCACCCTTAGCCAGTTTGATTTTAGACCCGAGATTGGAGGGACCAGTGCATTTTTGGGAGCTATGACAGTGCAGCCATCTTGGAGTGACAAAGTTGTCAGAGCTCTGTTGGGAGACTCTTGGATTCAAATCCGAAAGGAGGAGATTTCCAAAGAGCCTAAGACTGATGGGACTATTTGATGGAGGTCTATGGATGAAGGGTAGATTGGTTATGCCAGCCAGTGCAGAACTGAAGAGAGAGTTATTTGATGAGGCACACCGTACTCGGTACACAGTGCATCCAGGGACCACCAAGATGTACAAGGACTTGAAGAGACATTTCTGGTGGAGCGGTATGCGTAGAGAGGTTGCAGACTATGTGGCTAGATGTTTTACCTGTTAGCAGGTGAAGGCAGAGCATTAGAGACCGACAGGGACACTTCAGCCTTTACCCATTCCAGAATGGAAGTGGGCAGATATTTTTATGGATTTTATTGTGGGGTTGCCGAAGTCGAAGAAGGGGAATGATTCAGTTTGGGTGATAGTGGACCGGTTGACGAAGTCAGCACATTTTATTCCAGTGAGGACCACTTATACAGCCGAGATCCGGGAGATAGTTCGACTTCATGGAGTTCCAGACACGATTGTATCGGATCGAGGTTCGGTGTTCACTTCACACTTTTGGAGGAGTTTTCAGGACTCTTTTGGCAGCAAATTATCATTCAGTAGTGTTTTCCACCCACAGACGGATGGTCAGACAGAGAGAGTGAATCAGGTGTTGGAAGACATGTTGCAGGTTTGTGTCATTGACTTTCAAGGCAGCTGGGAGGATCACATTCCATTGATAGAGTTCGCTTATAACAACAGTTATCAAGCGACGATCGGTATGGTTCCGTATAAGGCGTTATATGGGAGACCCTGTAGATCACCGATATGTTGGGCAGAGCCGGAAGATAGCTTGATGCTTGGACCAGAGCTGGTGAGGCAGACTACCGAGAAGGTAGCATTGATCAGGGAGCGGATTTTGGCCGCCCAGAGTCGGCAGAAGAGCTATGCAGATAAGAGGCAAAGACCCTTGGAGTTTCAGGTTGGGGATTCACTTATGTTGAAGGTATCGCCTATGAAGGGCGTGAAGCGATTCGGATGACGGGGGAAGCTTGCGCCGAGATATATTGGACCATTCCAGATTTTGGAGCGCATTAGAGTTGTGTCATACAGACTAGATCTTCCAACATCGATGTCTAGTATACACAATGTGTTTCATGTTTCTATGCTCAAGAAACACTTGCATGATGAGGAGCAGCAGCGAGTATTGGATACACCAGAGATTGAGCTTCAGGAGGATTTGACTACTGTCGAGATACCAGTTTGTATTCTTGCCAGAGAGGACAAGAGACTTAGAAACAAGGTAATTCCCTTGGTGAAAGTTCAGTGGAACCGAGGAGGCATTGAGGAGATTTCTTGGGAGCGCGAAGAGGACATGCATCGCAATTACCCACACTTGGTTGAATAGGTAAATTAATTCTTATTAGGTTATATATCTTACTTTATGTTTATATCTTTGGTTATGTTTATATTTAACACTAGAATGAAGATATTTTCGCTTAATTTTTAATCTTTTGGAACATATAGTATATATATGGGGGGTTCCTTGTTTGGATTTTTCACCCGATGTACTAGTTTCCACTAGATTAGGGTTTGAGCGGGAATATTACCATTTTAGAATATTTTCGCTTAATTCTTTAATCTTTTGGAACACATGGTATATATATGGGGGGTTCCTTGTTTGGATTTTTCACCCGATGTACTAGTTCCACTAGATTAGGGTTCGAGCGGGAATATTACTATTTTAGATCGTTAAGTATAAATATCTTTATATGTTTTTTTGGAAGTTCATGTTGTGAGATGCATATAGTTTCCGAATTTCGAGGACGAAATTCTTCTAAGGGGGGAAGAATGTAGAACCCCGTAAATTTTTATATGAATATATGTGAATTTTTTAGTAAATAAATAATTCTTTTATGATAAATAGCTTGAGGTCATTGATGTACATGATAACAAGTTATTTGAGATAATATGAGAGTAGGGGTGTAGAGTTTTGTGCGATGGTTTTGCAAATAAGCAAAACATGCACAAAAAACTAAATTTTTCCAGATCAGTCGACACATCAGTCGACTGACTTTATCAGTCGACACATCAGTCGACTGATACGCTGATTTCCAATTTTTTAGGTTTTGGGTCTGTTTTGATTTGGTTCGGGTTTGGGTCGGGTTTAGCTGTTCATACATAATCTCCTTCATCCGAAATCACCCCACACATCTTCAGATCTGAGAAAACCCTAGCCCCCTCTCCCCTATCTCAAACCCTAGTTTTGTTCTTGGTGATTTGGGGAAGAACTTGGAGGATTTTTGGCGAAATCAGCACATTGCAGCAAAGGGGATCCACACACTCTCTCAGATCCAGGAGTTGTTCATCACCCAGAGGCGAGTAACATCTTGCCCAACTCTGTCCCTTTTGTTTTACACGAATTTATTGAGTTTAATGAGTTTTTATTGAGCCAAAAACGTATTTTTAGTACCAAGAATGAATCTTTATGGTATATGAGGTGAGGTATTGAGCATCTCAGTTTATAAAAAGACCAACAATGTTTTATTAAATGGATCTAGATCTGAAAAACATTTGACAAGAGTTATTTCATGATTTATTGATTTCAAAACATATTAAACATGTTTTTATGTGTTTAAGGTTTTTGATAAATGTTTATATGTGATCTTTCATTCTAGTTTAGTGCAAATATGTTGATATCAGTATTTTTTTCATGCTTGGGATTGATGGGGATGAGTTTAGATCGAATTTTGGGTAAATAACAACCTGTGCAGAGTTTTCTGCAGTCTATCGGTCGACTGATCAGTCGACCGACGGGTTGATTTTCAGTCATCAGTCGACTGATCAGTCGACTGACGGGCTGATTTTGTTTTCTCAGCTTCTCAGTCGACTGATCAGTCGACTGGTGAGCTGAGGCTGTGCTGTCTGAGCCTTATCGGTCGACATATAAGTCGACTGACGTCATCAGTCGACACATCAGTCGACTGATGAGCTATTTTACAGTTTTTTGATCTGTTTGAGTTGCTTTTCGGGGTCGCCTCGATAACCTGACCCTAGTTTACCATGTTAATGATTTATCTGTACATGTGGGATGACTTTTGACACAAGTTTAGACATGTACACCGATATGAGGGTGAGTTTAGATTATGTATATCTGTCCGCATATACTTTTCACAGTTACACAGTTCTCGTGTTGGACTATAATCCATAGAAGTCCTCGTGTTGGACTATAATCCATTTCAGTCCTCGTGTTGGACATTTGCCACTTATTCCATGTGTTTGGAAACCACAGTATTTAGTTCCTGTATCGGACATATTTCTTAACCCTGTATATGACTTTCTCACAGGAGTATATGACATGACACTTATGTAGATTATAACATGGCATACATGTAAGTAATAACATGATGCTCATGCAAGTTATGACATGACACTGCATTTATGCTCTGAGATTTGTTGTATTTCTTTTATTATTGTTTCCTGTACTAGAACCTCGGGTTTAGTGTTTAGGGGTTTACAATTTGAGATACAAGGTATATACATGAGGGTTTCCTTGTTTGGATTATTCCACTCGACGTACCTATGCTCGTGTTGTAAACTTCTAAATACTAAAATCCTTTTTAGTAAGATCAATGATTTTAGATCTATTATGTATTAACTGTATTTTCTTATACAACGAGCCCTGTTCCCTTGGGGTTGGTTGTGATGTTGCTCGCTAGCGCTTTGACGCTCGTTGTCCCTCCCCCTTTCAGGTAACGAGCCAGGAGCCCGGAGAGTCGCAGGTTGATGGCGATGTATTTTAGCTTCAGCCGTCTATTTAGATTTATATTTTCTTTTGGAGTTCTAAAGTAGACTTTTGTTTAGGTATTTGAGAGTCTTATTCTAGAAGTTGTAAAGGCGGTGTGCCTTATTTCCTCTTGTCAGACATTTGTATTTGAGACTTGTTGAGTATTTCAGTTATCTATTCAGACATTGACTATGTATTTCTGTATGTTGGTTGATGAGATATTAATGTGATCACTATCATTTCATCAGTTACTTCTTGCACTATCTTTTACTTGCTTTTGTACCTACACCTATTGTTGACTCTACTAGATAGATGTTAATTGTGATGGTGAAACATGTTATTGCACGGTGTGGTGCATGGCAGGTTTGACATTCTTGGTTTCACCTTGGACTACAGCCTTGTGTGAACTCAGGGGCGTCACAAGCGGCATCAGAGCTCTAGTTCCAGTATCCTTAGGATCATCCTGTGTCGAGTCGTGGAGCTAGGATAGAGTTTCTTAGGATTCATGTATAGAGTCCGCAAGGATTTCCTAGTATGAGTGAGGACGATATATGCGTATATCTCAAAATTTGAGAATTTTTTTTTATGACAACTATTTTTGTATAAGTTTAAAGTATTTGTGCAATGCTCAGATGAAGTCTGTTGTGACTCTGCTTGCCCAGCTCTCCGAGTACGAGGCCTACCACGTCCTGCCATCTCTCTGATCATAAGAAAACGAGAGTTTATGAGTCAAAATAGACCTTTATAAATAACGTATCACAATACAATTTTCACAACATATAGTATTCACACAAATACTTCAAATTTACAAAAAATAGTTGTCATAAAAAAATTCTTAATTTTTGAGACATACGCATATATCGCCCTCACTCATACTAGGAAATCCTTACGGACTCTATACATGAATCCTAAGAAACTCTATCCTAGCTCCACGACTCGACACAGGATGATCCTAAGGATACTGGAACTAGAGCTCTGATGCCAACTGTGACGCCCCTGGGTTCACACAAGGCTGCAGTCCAAGGTGAAACCAAGAATGTCAAACTTGCCATGCACCACACCGTGTAATAACATGTTTCACCATCACAATTAACATCTCTCTAGTAGAGTCAACAACAGGTGTAGGTACAAAAGCAAGTAAAAGATAATACAAATGATAACTGATGAAATGATAACAACCACATAGATATCTCATCATCCAACCTACAGAAATACATAGTTAATGGCTGAAGTAGATAAACTGGAGTTCTCAACAAGTCTCAAATACAAAATGTTTGAGTAAAGGAAATAAGGTACACCGCCTTTACAACATCTAAAATATAGTCCTCAAATGTCTAACAAAATCTATAGTGGAGCTCCAAAATAAAACATAACTTAAAATAGACAGCTGAACACTAAAGTGTGTCGCCATCAACCTGCGACTCTCCGGGCTCCTGGCTCGTTACCTGAAAAGAGGAGGGACAACGAGCGTCAAAGCGCTAGCGAGCAACATCACAACCAACCCCAAGGGAAAGGGATCGTTGTAAGAAAATACAGTTAATACGTATAAATCTAAAATCATGGATCCTATCAAAGAGGGTTTTAGTATTTAGAGACTTACAACATATAAATCTAAAATCATGGATCCTATCAAAGAGGGTTTTAGTATTTAGAGACTTACAACACGAGCATAGGTACGTCGAGCGAAATAATCCAAACAAGGAAACCCTCATGTATATACCTTGTATCTCAAATTGTAAATCCCTAAGCACCAAACCTGAAAGCTAGTACGGGAACAATAATAAAAAGAAAATACAACTCATCTCAGAACATAAATACTAAGTCACGTCATAACTAACATAGGTGTCATGTCATAACCTACATGAGTGTCATGTCATAACCTCATGTGAAGTGCCATATGCAGGGTTAATACAGGTGTCTAATCCATGAACTAGATATAGTGATTTACCAATTCATGGTACAAATGAGTAAATGTCCAACACGAGGACTGAAAACGATTATAGTCCAACACGAGGACTCTAATGGATTTTAGTCCAACACGAGGACTGTGCAACTGTGCAAATATCGCTAATATACATAGGAAGATCTACTATACAGATTTCACATTTGACTCGGTGTGCAATTCTAAACTGGTACCCTCAGGCCATCTATCATGCATAGATACATAGTAAGACTAAAAGCCAAAGTCAGAAAATCGAGGAAATCCCCCCAACAGGCGTAATACTCAACAAAAACCAATAAGGCAAAGAATCTATGCGGCGGTCAACCGCAGAGGTCACCCTGTTCGACCGCACACAGAGCCAAAGATCACTGAGCTCAAAAACTGAGCGGCGGTCGACCGCAGAGGTCATCGCGGTCGACCTGCTGAACTGAACGACCCACGATCGACCGCCGCGCCCACCGTGGTCGACCGCGCAGAGGGCGGACAGCCGGCGGTCGCGCCACGTCCACCGCAGTCGACCGTGAAGCAGACAGAAGCCTAGTAAGGGTTTCTGTCAGCTTCGAAAACAGTTACACTTGATGATTTCTTATGTTATTGAAATTCTAATATTTCTAATGTGTCATTTGGCAGAAAACAACAAATTTAAACATTTAAAATCTATCACCAAGATCCCAAACATATATAAATATGATTTAGATGTTTTTAAAATAGTAAAAACATGATTAACTTTTGCTAAAAACGTTTTCAGATCTAGATCTCATTAATTAAAATTTGTTGGTTAGCTTTTAAAATCTGAAAAGTTTGATTCTCACATCATATGCCATAATGATCTGTTATCTATACATAAAATACGATTTAGGCCCAATAAAACCGGATTAAAACACAAGTTTAAGCATGAAAACCAAAAGGGGTGAAGTTGGGCGAGATGTTACTCGCCTCTGATAAGAATAAAACCTTAGATCTGTAGGAGGATGATCCCTTTCGCTGAATCCCACCAAAAATCCGCTGAAAAACCCTTCGAAACTCCTCCCAAATCACCAAAGAATGAAAACTAGGGTTTAAGGGGAGAGAGGGGGCTAGGGTTTCTGATTTCAGATGAAAAGAAGCCTCTCTCGGGTATAAATATATATATACTAACCCCACAAACTTGACCTGAAACCCGTTAAGACCAAAACCCAGAAAGAAAAAAAAACAATCTGCCTGTTGCGCGGTCGACCGTCATGCCTAGTGCGGTCGACCACATAATAGGAAAAATATCTTCTGAGTGCCCGACTGCTATGCGGTCGACCGCCGCCCCTTTTGTGGTCGACCGCGCAGCAGTAAAAATGGCTGCTTTGGTTGTTTATCAACATGCTGACTACCCACATGATTTCTCTCACATAGAATCACTTGTTGGGTTCCCAAACACTGGTTATCACATTTATCTATAATATATATGATTATTTATCATAAAAGAATTATTTATCACTAATAATTCACATATATTCATTATAAAAATTACGGGGTTTTACATGGATGAAGCTTGAACTTGAATTTTTTACTTGAATTATGAATTGCTTCATTCCGATATTCCTTCCATCCTCCAATGGATATGATCGTTTAGGAGCAATCTAACCAACCTCCGACAAATATTTGTGTAGATTACCTAACAAAACAAATGCAAATACTTGACACACGTTGTTAGGAATTATTTGTAATTATCAAAATAAGATTAGGGAGTAGGCTCATAAATATGAGACCTAACAAGGCTAATAGAAATAAGGTTGATTAGGGGCCACTAACATTTCTGAATATCTGGTTTTGAGTAAAGCTATTTTTCCCTGCACGTTTAACTACTCATAAAAGGGTAGGTTATGGTTCCCCCGTTGTTCCTCTGACGATCAAGTTAGCTAGTTACTTGAGTGGAAAAATGCAAACTGTAGCAGTTCTTAAGTGTAGTGGAAAGAAGAAGAATGCTGAGAAAAATTGCTCACCCCCCGTGTTGAGAATAGTTTCCCCTTTCATGGCAATGAAAGAAGCGCATTTTTGTCTCTACATCTGAGTCCGGGCTGGTGGCTGAGTTAGATTCGACTTTAGAGGTGCTGACCGCGGAGTGGGTGTAGCCACTTTGGCATTTAATGAGATAGGATAGGCAGTGTACGAAGTTGGCGTGGTTCGATGTACCATAAATAGTGTCAGGGAAGGATAAATTATGCCGCTTATCATGCATTTAATATGATGCTAACGCGGGGGACTCGAGGTTGTAGTTGCCTTTTGTCTTGCATGGGGAGGAGATGTCGAAAGATACCACTTTTGGAGTTGGCTCTCGTGAGATGTCGGCCAGACAATTTGTTGAGTGTTCTTGCGGTGAGTCATCTTCGACGAGGGGGGTCGACAAGTACAGTCTCTCAAATCATCCCTAGCGAGATGTCAACCCGATGAGTCGACTGAATCGGGACTTTGGCTATCTTTAGTGTCGAGTCGGCTAGATTATATGTGGTACGGGATACTTGTCTGTTGTCAACGAGGTCAATTTGGCGATAGAAAACACCATAACAATTGGCCCCTTTCGCTTGGAGTCGGCCTGGGCTGATTCTGAGTAAAATGAGATTATAGTTTTGGATGGATGTTGATGCGCATTAACTGGGGGAACTAAAAAGTTTCTTCAGATGTAATGTTACTGACGTCACCACAGATTCCTTTGATCGCTACAACTCTGTTTTTCGTACGTGATTGCGAGCTATTCTGGGTAGGTAGGTTGTATCGATTTGGGAGATTCCGCTTTAGATTCTAGGAGTTAATCTCGGCCATTTGCTAATTTTTGATCCGGCTGCTAAGATTCTAGTAGTTGTGGGTTCAAATGCCTATATATAAGGTTGGGATTGAAAAAGAGGCAGTTGTTGCTCTTTGAAACTCTATTTGTGAACCTAAGGATCTTTTCGATCACCTACTCTGTGATCGATCATCCACCGCAAATGGTGCCTTCTGATCTCATTGATAGGCAAGTTCTGCTGGCGGGGTTTCACTCTAAAGTGACGCAACTGCAGATGAGAGCGCTCTATGGGAGGTTTGACATTCCCAGAGAGTACCAACTAATAGCGTCGGTGAGGTAGGAGGCGATATACGGCCATGGACCAGATCGGGCCCCGCTATATCTAAAGCATCTAGAGTTCGACCTGCATTTCCCTTGTACCCTTTCCTCCAGCACGTTTTTACTGGTCGGGGGGTGTCGCTGGTGCAGATGAAACCTTATTTCCATTGGTTGGTAGTCAAACCATCCTTGAAGGTTGTTGATCATTTTGTTAGCATCAAGGTAAAGCAAATCGAGCCTCACTTTCATTTTCAATTGGTTGGCAAGTTTAAGGTCATCACCGGTTTCCCCTACTCGAACAAAGATTGGAAGGATAAGTTTGTTTGGATTATAGGGGATGACTTGGATTTAGGCTGCTCAAATTGGCCCGAGATACGGAAGGAGGCACTCATGTCTGGCGACTTGTCAGAAGACGAGAGAGACACCCTAGACTAGATTAGGGCGTATGCGAGCTCGCACAAGATGGAGCACCTGCTCGACAACCCGGTCTTACGAGTGGCTAATGTCTCGA
Source organism: Asparagus officinalis (assembly GCF_001876935.1). NCBI lineage: Eukaryota > Viridiplantae > Streptophyta > Magnoliopsida > Asparagales > Asparagaceae > Asparagus > Asparagus officinalis. The sequence goes on from NC_033796.1 coordinate 71,123,735, forward strand.
TCGTACCCCTACTACAAGGGACAAGGAGAGGGCCTTAGCTCTAATCCTGAGCATAGCTAAGGTGGCTATGTCATTGGCCGCTCGACTTGTTGACCCCAGGAAGGGTCGTCGAAAAGGCCAGAGAAGTGTCCTCGCTGAGACTCAGCTCTAATGGAGGCCGAGTTGACTGACATGGAGCCTCATTCCGCCATGGTCTATAGGTAGAGGAGGTGGCCGCGAAGGGTCAAGGAACAAGCCCCTCATGCGACGGCCGAGGTGGATATGACCGATGTCATTAAAGTGGATAAGTTAGCTCTAAAAGAGGAGGGGCAGTCCCTTGGCAAGAGGTTCGGGTCTAAGCTAGCCCTCCATAGGTGAGGATCGGGCTTCTACCTGCTGCAACGAGTCATCC
>NC_033796.1:71124135-71198369 GCF_001876935.1 Asparagus officinalis
GTCATCCCGCCATTGGGGCTAAAATTCAGTTGTGGAGGAGGCAGCTCCTCGTGCAAGGCTGGAGTTCCCATATCCCCATCACGTCGATGAGATCAGGGAAGACGACTGGGAGAGGATGAGGCAGTATCTCATAGGATCTTCAGGGATCAGCCCTCGATTAAACCAAGAGCCTACTCTAGAACACCGCCATAGACTTGCTCGTCATCTAGACATCAGAGGACATGTCCTCGAATCTCGTCTTACTCAGATGAGGATCGTGGAGCAATTTTGGCTTCCTTGTGACGAGGAGTTCGTATGAGGAGTCTCCAATGTTGGCTTTCACCAGAGCCTATGGAGCTACTTGGTCCAGGGTGTATTAGTGGAGCATGAGATATTTGGCCGGATGGAGCACATTCGGACTTCTTACTTAATGTTTCTAGGGGAGGTGATTGCAAGGGCCAATGGAGGGTCTACCCCACGTGGGCCATGGAGCTTTCAACCCAGGAAACTCCTGAAGTCAAGAGGCTTAGGTGAGAGCTTCACGAGAGCGATAAAAAGGTGAGGATTCTGGATGAGGCACTTCGGGAAAGGGACCACACCCCGGTGTAAGTCGAGGCTGAGAAGCAAATTTTGCTACATGCAAGGAGTTAGATGGAAGAAGAGCATGCGACACTTGTCAAGCTTTAGCAGGAGAGCAATTGTCGAGAGGAATCCTTGGCCATAGTCCAGAGCTATATCACCTACCTTTAGTTTGAGCGCTATCGCGAGGGAGTCGTCGAGGAGTATCGCCAGGGCATCACTAGGAAAACCAAAGTGGTTATAGCCTGCAAGGCCGGATACGACTACATCATAGGACAACTTCCATCCAAGATAAGGAGTTCCCCCGGCCGCTTCCACTACTCGTCAATTATGGCTAAGTGCTTGAACAAGCTCGTGGAAGTGGAGGCGTTTAGGGAAGGGCTAGATCTCGAAGAGGATGAGGTAGAGTCAGATGATGAGGTCGTGGGGGTCTTTGGCAGTAGGACCGAGGGAGGTGAGTGTTTAGATCAAGAGGTAGGTGACGACTTGTCTAGTCGGCAGGATGGCTGGGTTGAGTGGGGAGTTCGCTTGACTGCCTCTCTAACTGCGGCTAGCAGCTCAGCACCTCTAACTCTTTGAGCAGGGGTGGATCTCTCTTAGCTTCTTAGGACTTTTTTGCACCTTATTAATGTTAGCCTCATGGTTATGAGCCTACTCCGTAATCTTGTTTTGATAATTACAAATAATTCTTAACATTGTGCGTCGAGTGCTTGTATTTATTTTGTTAGGTAATCTACACAATATCGACGTTGGAGGTTGGAAGGAATTACGCCATAACGATCATATCAAATGGAGGTTGGTGGAAATAGTGGTATGAAGCCATTTGCAATTCAAGTCATATAAAAGATCAAGCTTCATCCATGTTACTATGATCGAGCGTCATGAAGATTATTGCTTAGTATATTAGTTTAGGTGTTTATAGTTGTGTGTTAATACTTCAAGCTCAATTATACACACACACACATGTATTTATTGACTTTATCAAAATATAGGTGTTTTTATGAAAATATTGTGTTATTGGTTTATTGACTTAGCAATCATTGTATACATCTTTTACTAATTCTATAAACTTATTTTGTAAGGTTTTAAAACTTATGTTTAAGTTAAAAATAAAAAAAATCAAGTGTTTATACAAACATGTATTTGAGTGTTTTTACAAAATGATGAGATTTTATAAATGGTAAGGCAAATTGAAAAATTATTTTTGTAACATGTTTATTATCATGCTTATAAACATTTTCCAAAGTTTTATATTTTTCTAAATTTATTTGCTATTTTTAAATGTACTTTAAAAGTCAATTTTGGACATTCACAGTCCTTATGCATGTTCATAAGTTGACTTATCAGGTTGGATAAGTCGACTTATGAACTACTCTAGAAAGTGCATTTAGCCTCTGCCAAGTTGACTTATATATCATAGCAAGTCGACTTATAGAAAGTCGAGTTATGTCATTTCACAAGTCGACTTATAGCCTGTTTTTTAGCTTGTTGTTTTTCTACTGTAAGTCGACTCATGTGTACTGTAAAGTCAACTTATACCAAGTTGACTTATGACACTATTAAGTCGACTTATAAATCTGACTGTTGCACAGTAATGACTATTCTAGATTTTGTTTTTGATTGGGTTTTTGGTCATTTTCTCTGATTCTTGGGCTAGTTTCTTCAAGCCTATAAATACTCCTTTACATTAACTATTTCCAATAATCTAAGAAAGTTTTAAACAAGTTTTAAACAAGTTTTAAAGTTTGATTAAGTTTGTTTCAAGTTTGGTGTTTGGTTTTCACAAAGAAGAGCTTACATCATTGGTTGAGGAATTCATCCTCAATCTTTCATCATCTACTCTTTATGTTTATAGAGAAGTTTCCCTAACTCAATTATCTAGCATTTTATTCTTGAATTTCATATCTATTTTATTGTTAGTTCTTTTTGTGTTAGATTTTATTTATACTAATTTATCACACACACATCCCTATTGAGCTTCTAGGATTACATACATTATATTATGGGTTATGGTGAGTGATATTATGAGAGTGAGCTTCATTGTGTTCTTATTCATTATTAGAGAACAAATTATTATATTTAATCTTAATTTGTGAGTATCACTTTGTAATACACATTTACACTGAGAGGAGTGTGTGGTGAGGACATAGTCGATTTCAAGAGGAGTGTCGTTGGTAGTAAAGCATAGTGAGAGGTAGTAAAGTCGAGCACTTGAGGGAGGCAATACATGAGGACCAACACTTGAGGTTGTAGTTTGTGTATGTACATTGTGAGTGACTTGCAAAGTTTCCGGTGAACTAGAAAACCGAGTGTGTAGAGAAGTTTCAGCTTCCAAACCGGGTGTATCGATATAGTGGAGATCTCCTCGAGGTGAGGAGCGGAGACGTAGGTCAAGGGTTGACCGAACTCCGTGATCATATCTTGTATTTGAGTTAGTTTTGTGTATATTTATTTTATGCTTGTAATTGACATTCTTGCTCATAACTCATTCATATATCTTTTGCAAGAATTAATGAATCAAAAAAGTTTTTTTAATTAGCATAAAATCGGAATTAGAATAGCATTGACCCTATTCACCCCCCCTCTAGGGTCTAACAGTTAGTATCATAGCTTGATGCTCTTTGGTTTGAGGTTTAATCGCATTGAGTTAAAGATCCCTTGTTCTAATTTTTTTTTGCTAATCTAGTTTTGATTTTATTTGTTTTTTGCTTGCACATATCATGGACATGCACCGTGTGTTGGCATCTTTGTTTTAATGATATTTAACAAACAATTTACTACTAATATTATTTGTCTAGTGTTTGTGTTTTTGTATTTATTCTAGGCAAAAAAAAGATGGTGGATGGATGGAATTGCGCATTCACGATCATATCAAATGGAGGTTGGTGGAATTATGGAGTGAAGCCATGCAATTTAAGTTAAAGATTCAAGTTCCCGATTCATCCGCAAGTATACCAAGATAAAGGTTCATTAAAGATCACAAGCTTGGGTATATTTAGTTTAGGTTTTTATACTATGTGTGTTAGTACTTTAAGCTCATCAATCATACACACATACACGTTCTGGTTTATATATATATATATATTGGTTTTATAGCTTTCAAGTTTATACCAAAATGAATTTGTGAAAGTATTGAATTATTTGTTTATGGACTTCATAACAATATTTTATATCAATTCATTAAATTTATAAAATTATTTTACAAAAGTTTCAATATTGTGTTTATGTCAAATGATAAAAACATGTATGTTTAGTTTTCATATTTTTGGACATATTTAAAACATGATGAGTTTTCACTATTAAGAAATGCAATTCCAAAAATTCTTTTTGTAACATGTTTATTTACATGTTTACAATGATTTCTCAAAATATTATATTTTTGGAATTTATTTGATATTTTTAAATGCACTTCTAAGTTTAGTTTTACTGTTCATTTCAGGCTGATACAGTGTTATCAGTCGACTGAAGAAAAAAACGTCTGGAATAACAAAAAGTTTTTGTTTTGTTTTGGTCGATTGACCATTCGATTGATGAGGTCATCAGTCGACTGATAAGGTCATCAAAAGACTGATGAGCTAGAAAATACCTCTAACGATCAGCTCATTAGTCGACTGATGAAAACCGTCAGTCGACTGATGCTGTAATGGCTAGTTTTTTCCAGCCTGTTTCAGTTTTGGGTTTTTGGTCTTTTTACCTTGTTTTCTCTTGGGTTTGGGGTTCCTATAAATACCCCCTCATATCCTCATTTATAATTACAAAAAAGAGAATTGTTTAAAACAAGTTTAAGGGTGTTTTGTGTTTGTTTAAAAGAGTGTTTACAAGTTTGGTTTTGTGAAGAAATTTTCACAAGGGCTTAAGGAGATCATCAATTGTGTTTGAGCATTCAACTCTTCTCCCTCTCTTGTTATCATTAGAGAAGTTTTTTTTAAACTCTTATCTAGCTATTTATTTGTTTGGTTTTTATTTCCCTAAAGCTAGATTTATTTGAGTTTAGTTTGTTTTATTGAATCTCATTGTTACACATACCCACTTGAGCTTTTAGTATTTTCATACATAGTATAATTAGGGTTGTGAGACATTGTTACTTTAAGTTGTGCTTATTTGAGTTCTCATCCATTGTAGAGAATAATTTATTTGTATTAAGAGCTATTATTGTGAGGTTCACTTTATATTACATTAGTACACCAAGAGGAGTGTGTTAATGCGGTATAAACATGTACCAAAAATGTTACAAGTGCACAACCGTGTCAAGTTATAGTATAAAAAGTTATTGATCCCACTAGAAAGGTGTTTTGTAGGAGAAAATATAAATCGGTTCTTATGTTGTGTACGTGACAATTAGGAGTGATGAGTAAATGTGATTGTGGAGAGATGGAGAGAATGAAAATGGTGTGTAAATAGGTGCAAAATGTAAGTGAGAGTGGGTGTGACAATGAATGAATGATTTTCACAAAGAGAGATGAATAAAATCAAGAATCAAAAAGGAAAATCAAGAATAAAAAGAAAATGCAAGAAATTAAAGATGGTGGATTCAATTAAAGATATGAGTAATCTAAAATTAAACCCACTTATTAGAAAAAGATGATTCCCTAGAGGGTTCTAGCCTAAAGGCGAATCAAAAAAAAAAAAAAAAAAAAAAAAGCCTAAAGGAAAAAAAAAAAAAAAAAAAAAAAACTAAACCCAAGAGGGTTCTAGCCTCAAGGCGAATAGTGTAAGAAATTAAAATCTAACTACAATATAAATTATAAAAACTAAACTACAAACTAAATTGTAAGAATTAAATACAGAAAAATAAATCTAACTTATAAGCATGAAATAAATCTAAGACAAGAGGGTTCTAGCATCTTGGTTATTTAACAATAAAATAAAATCTAACTATAAGCATAGAAATAAATCGAAACTAATAAGCAATAAAAAAAAATAAAAGAGAAAATAAAAACAAACCTTGAAATTGATCTCCATCTTCATCTTCATCTTCATCATCCAACAAAGAGAAGAAAAGAAAATTTTAAAGTGGTGAAAAAAAATTCTTTTATTAATTGTAACAAAAAGTTATAAGTTTGAAAGGTCTTCTCAATTAAGAGTAACCCTCCTCTCCAAATGGAGATACAAAATTTTTTACACCCTCAACCTCTCACTCTTTACCCCTATTTATAGTAAATAACAATGAATAAGAGCCATTGGATGAAGACTTAAGCCCTAAGGAATCATTTTTAGCCTTTGAGCTTTTGAACTTGGATTCTTAGGTCTTTTTCTTGTTTTCTTCATTAATTCAATGAGCTTTTGTTGAAAGAAGAGATCTTTGGCTTTATTCTTCATAAACCTTCAAATTCTTCCCATAATTACTTCTCCAGCGCAGAAATTCAGATTTTGCTTCTTTGTACGAATATTTGTTCATGATATGTTCTAATTTTAGAGATATCATAAATACAAAAGTTATAGATCTCGTTCTTAGTTTTCCAGAGAATGTTTATTCAGCCAATTCCGAGTTGATACGAGAGAGATATGGCCAAAATACCAAACATTACCGAAATATCCAGATTGCATGATTTGTTTCAATTTCCACAAAACTTTTTCATTTGTTCCTTGATGGTATATTTATTTTTCTTAGGCTTTTGGTCTTGGACTTTTGGGCTTGGGCTTTTCTTCATTAAATCAAGGGGCCTTTGTTGAGAGATGGGAGTTTTAGATTTATTCTTCATTAACCTACATTGAAAGATAAAAATAATTATTAGTGGTATATTTATTCATATAAAATAAATAATGAGGGTATAAAATTATAATAAAATATGATTATCAAATACCCCCATACTTAAACTTTTTCTAGTCCTCTATCAAAGAAAGAAGAAGGAAAGAAAACATAACTCACTTTCACAGGAATGGCGGCTGTATTAAGCGCATACAACAAGCCTTTAAACCCCTAGGTTACACTAGTGGACGAGTTGTAGTCTCGTGAGGGTTTGTAGTGAATATACCCATAAAATTCGGTCAACTTGCCAAATTAAAGATGTCAGTCAATAACTCAATTTACTTGATAATTTTAGACAATCTAATTGAAGCTAGTTATAACTCAAGAAAATGTTTTTATAAATAACTTTAAGGTAAATTTCCTAGAAAATTTTCTCATTATAGCAATACAAAACCAAGCCAAACTTAGAAATTTAATTTAAAAGTTTTGAAAAGAACATGTTAACTCTTTGTTTTAAATAAATTTTCAGTTGCTTGGTCTAAAGTATTTTCCAAGACCATATATACAAATATAACTATATATATAAAACATTTATTAGTATTTTTATTTTTATTTATTTATTTATTATTATTATTATTATTTTTAACTCTTTCTTCTTTGGTGATTTTTTTCTATTTTAACGGGCTTTCTAAGTTACCATTTAACGAGTTTAGGGCCAATGTATCCTAACCTAATTGGGATTAGGTCATTAAGTATGGAAATACTCCTTGGCTTAATTACTTGGTCAGCTTAGGCTTTATAAGATAGAATCACCTTGAATTCAAGAGTTTTTTTTCCTTTTTTTTCATTCTTTTGGTGCCAATTTTTCGCACTCTTCTTTTGTAATGTTATTTATTATTATTTTTTTCAATATGTATTTGTATATATTCTGAAAATATGTAAATCAAGACACTTTAAAAAATTATTTTTAACTCTAAGCTAAGCATGCATAAATTCCTTTATTTTAAATAAAAATCTAAGTTAAGGCTTAAGTAAAGTATACTACTTTGAAAATCATTTCTTAAGAAATTTATTTAGAGTTATCATAAAAGGTAAACTTGAGTAAATAATAAACTAGGGATTAGAAAATTTTAAAATTTATCAAATAAATCAATTATTATATAACTCTATCAATTTGGCAAGTGACAATTTTTTTATAAATTTTTTAAGAAAGAAAAAGAAATTAAAAATGCAACTAAAAAGGTAAAATAAAGAGGAAAAAATAACTAATTCCCACCCCTACACCTAAATTTTGAAAAATGCAACTAAAAAGGTAAAATAAAGAGGAAAAAATAACTAATTCCCACCCCTACACCTAAATTTTGCATTGTCCTCAATGCAAACTCTATGATGCCACCTAAATTTTGCATTGTCCTCAATGCAAACTCTATGATGCATAAAGTAAAACAGATAAGAAGTGAAATACTTACATTTGGTTGGCTGATAAAAATCTGCAATTACCTTTGGTCTGAGGAGGATGAAAAAAATTTATTCTTCTTTTTTTCTCTCTCTTTTTTTTACAACTGAATAAGAAACTCTCGAATGAGAGAAGCATAAATTCTTTTTATTATTCTAAAATTAAAAAAAACAAACAATATAGAATGAAGGGTTCAACATGAAGAGCTCGTATTCTACATTGAATCCTACCTTATTATTGAAAATTCTTCCCCGGATTTTAAACAAATTCAGAATGATATAATCAATAATGTGAAATTCCAAACATTTCGGGGTGTTCAATAATTCATGCAACAAAGTAAGGTATGTATTATTGGTGTCATGTATTTTGCATTTCTTAATGAACTTAGACTCTTGTACTGTGAATTTTTTTTCTAACAACCAATTCTTCTGTAGCATTTTCCTCAACCCTAAGATTCATGGTTGAGTTTTGAAAATTTGGTTGTTGATTATTCTCCAAGAATCTAAGTTCATCGAGAAAGAGTTCTTCAAAATTTAATTCAATGCAACAAATATTTAACACAGTTTCATCATTCTCAATGACTTGATCTGCTTCTTCTAAAAACTCCAACTCTTCATCAAAAATTTCCTCAAAACTCAAATCAGACTCTTCTTCTTCTTCTTCTTTTGATCTTTCCTGAATGTAATTTATTTCTAAAGGCTGATTATTTGGTTGGTCTTCTAGATTGAAAATATTGAGATCAGCAGTCAAATTCCCAAAGGACAGCTTTATTTGACCAGTTCTACAGTTGATGAGAATATTAGAAGTGGCTAAGAATGGTCGTCCTAAGATAACATGTGTTTGTCCTTTGGGATTGGAAACGTGCTGTGTTTCCAAGACTACAAAATCTACTGGAAAAATAAAATCTCCAATCTTAATTAGAATATCCTCTAACTCACCCATAGGGACCTTGACAGATCTATCAGCCAACTGCAAAGTACAGCGGGTTGGGTTCAGTACACCTAGACCCAATTGCTGGTAGACTGAATATAGAAGCAAATTGATACTAGCCCCTAAGTCTAAAAGCAACTTATCCATATGAGTATTACCAATGACACATAAAATGATAGGAGAACCTGGATCCTTACGTTTCAAAGGTATGGGATTTGAGAGCATATCACTGATATTGGCGACTAAAAATACTTTCTTTGAAATATTTATTCTCCTCTTCTTAGTGCATAATTCTTTCAAAAATTTGGCATAAGATGGAATTTGTTCAATTACATCTAAGAGAGAAATATTAACCTTAACCTGCTTGAATGTTTCTAGGATCTTCTCCTCTTGAGGGGAGTGTTTCCTAGGCCTGGGTCTATCTGAAAAAGGAGCAACTAGTCTAAACCTATCAAAAGCAGGCTCAGATTTGGGTTCAGGTTCTTGGTCATCTGAGGGGGGTGATTATTGAATAGATTCATCAGAAGGAGAAGGAGAAGGAGAAGGAATTTGTACTAGATTAAAAGTTTGATTTGGAGGAGTTCTTACTTGATTATCGATCTGTCTACCTGACCAAAGTGAATGCATTGAATTCACTTGAGCTTCACTGCATCTTGTGTCCTTAGGGTTGACCACGGGTTGACTCGGAAATTTTTCTTGCTCTCTTTCACTCACGGCACTAGCTAGTTGACCAAGTTGGGATTCTAATCTAGCTATAGCTTGAGTGTTGGAGTTGAACATTTATCCGGTTGATTGCATAAAGGAATTCAGAATGCTGGACGTTTGAGTCAACATATTCGTGGTTTGAGTGGAGGCCTTAATTTTGGTTTTCAAACCCTTTTCCAAGACATTAAGACGTTTATCCTGATCTGGATTGTGAAGAGTCTGAATTACAGCTTGATGAAGAGGAGACTGATTTTGATATGGCAGATTGGGTTGTAGAAATTATGGATGAGAATTAAAAGGAACTGTGTTCCCCCTAGGAAAGTGTTGGTTTGAAGTGGGATTGAAATTTTGATTCCCTTGGAGACTTCCTTGATTCCATACGAAATTAGGATGATTTCTCTAACCTGGATTGTAGGTTGGAGAAAATAGATCATTCGTTGGACATTGGAATACAGCGTTCATCTGTTCTAATGAATGAGTGTTTCCTAGGAGAGGGCATTCCTCTAAAACGTGGGTAGGAGACTAACAGTTATGACAACCTGTGGCAGAAACTTGATTAATTTGAGCTAGAGCTCGTTCCTTAATTTCTAAGGTTTAAAACCTTCGCAGAATTGTCGCCATCTTTGCTTCAGAGGTAATGTTCGACTCTAAGGAAAGACCACTAGATTTAGGTTGGGAAACTGACAAAATCCTGTCATCACAATGTTCCCATTGCATGGTTTTCTTAGAAATACTTTCTAAAAGCTCCCAAGCTTCATCAGCGTTTTTCCTCACGAAATCCCTCTGGCACATTGACTCTAAGGAAGTTTTTAGAGAATAATCTAATCCTTCATAAATTATTTGGCACAATCTCCATTTTTCTAAACCGTGATGAGGACATAGGATGAGAAGATCTTTAAATCAGTCAAAATACTTTCAAAAAGGTTCTCCTGGGATAATTTTAAAATTCATGATGCTATTTCTTAGCTTCACCGTTTTATGGATTGGGAAAATTTTCTTAAGAAAAACGGTGATAAATTCCTCCCAAGTTGTGATGGAATTTATTGGTAAGCTGTATAGCCATTTTTTTACTTTGTCTTTGAGGGTAAAAGGAATAAATCTGAGTTTAACTGCATCTTCAGTTAATTCTCTCATTTTAAACATCATACATACTTCCTTAAATTCTAAGATAAAAATATATGCATCTTCAGTTTCATTCCCTAGAAATTTTGGAAGCACGTTGATATATTACGGTCGAAGCTCAAAGTTAGTTCCATTTGACTTGGGGAGCCTAATACAAGAGGGGATTGCATTCCTAGTGGGATATCACATATCTTGAAGAACGGGTGAATTAGGATACGCCATTTCTAGAATTTGTTCAAAACTAATTAATCGATGTGTATTATCCCTAATCCACGTTTGCATACACCCAAAACAACTTCTTATTATATTTTTTTAAGGAAAAAAAATTAGTTTTTTTTTATGAGAAGAAAAAGGAAAAATCCTAACTAAAACAAATCAAAAGTAATCACTTTTTAATCACTCTAACTCTAGGGTTTAGCCTAACTCAACTAGACTAGCTCCTAACCAAAAACTCCTAAAGTGAAAAGATTAAAGTTTTACCCGGGTAGTTAGCCAGGTAAGGATAATACTAAAGAGTGATCAGAGATCAATTGAGTACCTCGTTCCTTGCAGAGCGTTTTACGCAACCCCTATGTCAATGCCCCGCTTCCCAAAATACCGGGGAATCGGAACGTGAACAAGCCCGCGATGTATTAGGTTGAGTAGAAATAAATAATAAAACTCTTTCTACTTAATCTAATACGCTAAGCGTCAAAAATATAATATACGAAGTCACAGGTCCCCGATCACACATAGCAAGAGTATAATGACAACCCAGAATAAAAAATAGACATATCATCAATGGTAAATCATCCCAGACATAAAAATATGGGTCAAACACGCCCTTATTACAAAACGGTCCAACTAAAATATAAAATACATAGTCCAATAGAAACAAAAGGAAAGTACTGCTAAAATAATTAAATCCAACATCAGACTAAAGTAAGGTTCTACAAAAGAGATCTAGCGCTCATCAACTACTACAGAAAGAAAAAGTCTAAGCTTCAGATTGTTCTTCTGATCCATCTGGAAGACCTCACTGCTGCAAATCCTCTGGCTCCTATACTATCCCGAACTAAGGCTGTTCATCTCCTAAATCTGACGTACACCAGAGAAAAATAGGTGTACGTCAGGGTGCATGGCACACAGCAAGATTCCATAATGGAGAAATAGGAACAGTCGAACGACCCAAGCAAAAACAGTAATAATAGTAAAAGAAGCATGCTACTGAAATACTAATAACCTAAATGCAATCTACCACTAGAATATAATAATCAGGAGAATCCAAGAAAGTCAACCAAGTAACAAGTCGATCATGCAGCCAACGATCAGAATAATCATCCAAGTGACAAGGTCATACACTAGATGAAATTAATACTTAAAAATCTACAACTCGAGACGTAGTACGTCGAGCGAAATAATCCAAACAAGGAAACCCTCATGTATATACCATATGTCTCAAATTGTAGATAATTAAATATTAATCCTGATCTATGTATAAGAGAAATACAACAGGCCTACATCTCACAAGAATCCATAATCACCTTAAGTAACAAGGTCATGTAACTAGCCATTCTTTAACAGGTCACTGGTACAAATCTCACACAGAGTCAATGTTCATATCATCTTATAATTGATTGTTCGCACATCATCCAAGCAAATAAATTCATGAACCAAAGTAGCGACACTGATCTACTTTGACTCAACAAACCAACCCCAGTGGCGACACCGATCCACTGGTACGAGCCTAGAAGATATATCAACAACCATATCCAATCACATGAACAAAGAACTGTCGAAAAGGAAGTATACACGCTAAACGAGGAAGCGATCCAACCAAAGAAAATATAGAAAATAATCATAAGTATAATGACGACATAACAAGGAATCCTACGACGTCAACGGGGAGAATCTCAAGATCTAGTTCCATTGTAGATAGGTCGGCACAGGAAACGAGAAGCGACTTCGGATTCAATTTCGAATAATTGAGCAATAGAATGAATGAAAGAGTCCAAACAAATCATCCTAGGAGTAGAGGGGCTCAAATTGGGGTTGTCAATAAATCAAGACGTTAATCTCCCCTCCCTATTTTAGTGAGAACGGCGAAATCGCCTACAATGATATAGTCGGTTTATCTCCACAATTTGGAGGAAATCAAGGCGTATAGCCGACACAGGAATGAAACCAAATACATAGGCACGAAGGCCATCCACCGCAATGATACACAGCCATAAATGAGTCAACGAATACAATACAAGGCCATCAATAATATACAAGGTCGGCAATTAATTATACAAGGCTGCAAACAATAGTACGTTTCCTGGCAGCGAATTGCAAAGAAAACCTGTATGGAATTCTACGCTAATGCATTCAAGCATAAGTATAAGGAAGCACGATATGGATGTGATATCAGACAATAATACGAATCAAATGAGTAATCATATGAAATATAATTACGAGACTCAATATGACATGAGCATGACTGTATAGGATAACTATGAATCGAACGTGCATGTGTAATATAATAAATTCTTTTAAAATATCTATTATTATAATAACTCAAAATAAACCATTTATTTTTAAACTAACCTTTAAAACAATTAGCTTATTAATTCCAAAATAATCCTTTACAAAATAATTTCCTTTAAATTGTTACTAATCTTTTAAAATCATAAATCTATTTATTTAAAAGTTCTTTTACAAAATAGTTTCTTAAAATATTTTCTCATTATAATTAATTCTAAAATAATCTTTAAATGTTTATTTTTAATATTATTCTCCTAAAAATAATTTCTTTTAAAATATTTCTTACAATAATTATTATAAAAATATTCTTTAAAAATATTCTCTACTTTTTCAAAACAACACCTCATAATTAATATCGTTCATCAAACAATCCCACGCAGATATATCACAACATACAACATAATTATATTACAATCTAAACATGCATATAATTAATTCGCAGATCTAAAATTGAATTGACAAGTCCAGAGAAGTAGAATCTTGCCTACGACGCCAATGTGGCCTGTCGACGATGTGGTTGGCGCGCGCTGTGGAGAGCGCATCTAGACTTGTATTGGGGTTGCGAGCGTCGCGTGAGCACGACGCGCGAGCAACGGGTGTCGGGAGAGTGCTGGCCAGAGCGCGCTTTGGCTCGGTCGGCTGGTTGTTCGGGCGGCTGATCGCGAGGATCACGAGATCTCAAGGCGGAGCTAGGGCTGGGCCGCGAGGAGCGCAGGGCTAGGCGACTGGCGCTCAAAGGGGGCCTGTTGGGGTGGTGCTGAAGGTAATGGCGCTACCGCAGCAGCGGTCGACGGCGTGGGCCTGAGGGTGCTACGTTTGGATTCTCGAGGAGGCGGCTGCTGGGGCGGTTCGGCCGACGACGGGGAGAGGACGCGGTGGCCGTCGTGTGCTGGCAGTGTGGCTGGAGCTTGGCCGGCGGTTGGCGGCCTTGGCGTGGCGGGATGGGTGAGAGCGCGAATCGACGGTTCTGAGGAGATGGGGGAGGAGCCCGAGTCGACGACAGAACTCTGTGCGGGTTCGAGGGTGGTGATGATCTCAGGCGCCGGGGCACGTAGAGCTCAGGCCGGTGGGCACGGCTGGAGCTGTCGCGATTTAGGGGGTGGTGGCGGCTCGAGCTCTGGGTGAAGTTGAAGTCGGCGGCCAGAGCCATCGGGGCTGGGGTGGGGAGGCGGGCGGCGTGAGCTGACGGTGGGGCGTTCGGCTTGGGGAAGGAGATGGAGATAGGGAGAGAGAGAGAGAGTGTTAGAGAGGGAGAGAGAGTGAGTGAGATTATTTTAAAGAGGGAAAATGAAAGTGAGTGGGGGACATGGAAGTGAGGGGTGCGGGTTTTGAGGATTGAATTAAGGGGAGTGATTGAGTGATGGGAGTGCGGGATTTAGGGAGTGAAATGAGGAGTGATTTAGGGGAAGTGGGGTAGGAGAGAGAGATACAGAGAGATGAAGAGAGAGAGATACAGAGTGATATACCGGTAAGGGGGAAAACACAGGGAAAATACCCCTATATATAAAAATATAGAAGAAAAATTAAATATTAAAAATTTATGGTCAAAATAATAATAACAATAATGAATAATTAACTATTAATTTAAAAAGTTAATTTATGGTCAAAATAATAATAACAATAATGAATAATTAACTATTAATTTAAAAAGTTTTACCGAACAGCTAAATTTAATAATTAACTATTAATTTAAAAAGTTTTACCGAACAGCTAAATTTATAATTAGCAAAACTATTAAAATTTTATAATACCGTATTTTTAAATCGTAGAAAATTAGGAAAAATACAAATACTCTTTTAGAAAAATAATCTTTAATATTTAAATACCAAAAAATTTTATTCAAATCAAAATAAAAAATCACGGTCCTTACACCCTAAACCTTGCCTTAGACACCAACTAATCCAAAAAAACTTAAACCGGTTCACTTAAGGATTCTTTGGTCCTTATTGAGCTCGAATCCTTAGGGCCAACGTCTAATGAGTTTTATTAGGCTTGGATAGTGTAGTGAGGAATTAGTGATTTTTAGGCTAAGAAAAGGGTGATGAAATCCCTCACCTTAAGTGTGTGCCAAATCAAGATGCTCAAATCACTTTGGTGAATTCCTACTAACTATATGAAATGTAACCCTAGAAATTAAAAGTGACTAAAAAGGATGAAAAAAAATCTTTATATTTTTATTAGGGTTAACAATCAAACAACTATGAGAAGGGTGAACATTGTTTGAGTTTATTATCTTGTTAGTTAATGTCCAAGTGAAAGGTGAATTTTATTATGGTCAACAAAAAAAAATCCCTTTTTTTTAATCCTAATTGTCTCTAATTGTGAAGCTAACTAAAAAGGATGGAATTGAAAATGCTAGAAAGAAGAGTTACCTAAAAGTAATTCTCCAAGTTCTAGATCTCCAATCCGCGATCTTCAAGCTCCAAGCGGTTCCTTCACAAAAAACACACATGTTAAAGAACCAAATTAAATAAAATCCTACTTAAGCATCCTCTCTGGCAACGGCGCCAAAAACTTGATGCGGCATAAACATGTACCAAAAATATTGCAAGTGCACAACCGTATCAAGTTATAGTGTAAAAGTTATCGATCCCACGAGGAAGGTGTTTTGTAGGAGAAAATATAAATCGGTTCTCATGTTGTGTGCGTGATAATTAGGAGTGATGAGTGAATTTGATTGTGGAGAGATGGAGTGAATAAAAATGGTGTGTAAATAGGTGCAAAATGTAAGTGAGAATGGGTGTGATAATAAATGAATGATTTTCACAATGAGAGATGAATAAAATCAAGAATAGAAAAGGAAAAATTAAGAATAAAAAGAAAATGCAAGAAATTAAAGCTAGCGGATTCAATTAAAGATATGAGTAATCTAAAATTGAACCCACTTCTTAAAAAAGGGTGATTCCCTAGAGGGTTCTAGACTAAAGGCGAATCAAAGAAAATAAAAATAAAAAAAAAAAAACTAAACCCAAGAGGGTTCTAGCCTCAAGGTGAATAGTATAAGAAATTAAAATCTAACTACAAAATAAATTACAAAATCTAAACTACAAACTAAATTACAAGAATTAAATGTAAGAAAATAAATCTAACTTATAAGCATGAAAAAAAATCTAAGGCAAGAGGGTTCTAGCATCTTGGCTATTTAACAAGAAAATAAAATCAACTACAAGCATAGAAATAAATCTAAACTAATAAGAAATAAAAAAGAAATAAAAGAGAAAATAAAAACAAACCTTCAAATTGATCTCCATCTTCATCTTCATCTTCATCATCCAACAAAGAGAAGAAAAGAAAAATTTAAAGTGGTGAAATTTTTTTTATTAATTGTAACAAAAAATTATAAGTTTGGAAGGTCTTCTTAATTAAGAGTAACCCTCCTCTCCAAATGGAGATACAAAATTTTTCACACCCTCAACCCCTCACTCTCTACCCCTATTTATAGTAAACAACACTGAATGAGAGCCCTTTGATAAAGACTTAAGCCCTAAAGAATCATTTTTAGCCTTTGAGCTTTTGGGCTTGGATTCTTAGGCCTTTTGCTTGTTTTCTTCATTAATTCAATGAGCTTTTGCTGAAAAAAGAAATCTTCGGCTTTATTCTTCATTAACCTTCAAATTCTTCCCATAATTACTTTTCCAGTGTAGAAATTCAGATTGTGCTTCTTTGTACGAATATTTGTTCATGATATGTTCCGATTTCAGAGATATCATAAATACAAAAGTTACAGATCTCGTTCTCAGCTTTCCAGAAAATGTTTATTCAGCTAATTTCGAGTTGATACGAGAGAGATATGGAAAAATACCAAACATTACCGAAATGTCCAGATTGCATGATTTGTTTTATTTTTTACAAAACTTCTTCATTTGTTCCTTGATGGTATATTTATTTTTCTTTAGGCTTTTGGGCTTAGACTTTTGGCTTGGGCTTTTCTTCATTAAATCAAGGGGCCTTTGTTGAGAGATGAGAGTTTTAGATTTATTTTTCATTAACCTGCATTTAAAGATAAAAATAATTATTAGTGGTATATTTATTCATATAAGATAGATAATGAGGGTATAAAATTGTAATAAAATATTACTATCATGTGTGGTGAGAGACGGGATTGTCCTAAGAGAAGTGGGGTAGGTGGTAATGCCTAGAGAGATTGTAATTCCTAACACTTGAGGAAGACACGAGTTATAGACCAACACTTAAGGTGGTAGTTAGTATGTTTACATTGTGAGTGTTGTAAAGTTTTCGGTGAGCCAGAAAACTAAGTGTGAGGTGTAAACGTTTTCGGGTGATCATTAAGAATCCGGTGTGATAGTGGATTTCTCCTCGGGAGTGGGGAGCGGAGACGTAGGACGGAAGGTCTGAACTCCGTGATCATATTGTGTGTTTGCATTGTTTATTTAGGCACTATCACTCTTGTTTGTTTATTGTTTATTTTACCCTTATGTTAGTTTATATATCCTTGCTCATATCTTATTGAATATCATTCTTATTAGGATATATTGTTAATTAGTTTTAAATTGGTATAAATTGGATTAGCTTAGCATAAACCCTATTCACCCCTCTCCAGGGTTCTTTCCTAGTGGCACTAGGGTGTTTTAAATTGGTATCAGAGCTTGGTATTCTTTGATTTAAGGTTTAATCCCCTTGAGTTAAAAATCCAAGTTATATTTATGTGCTAATCTAGTTTATAGATTATTTGTATCTTTCTTGCACATTTTTTTAATTATGGATATGCATTGTGCATCTTGTTTAGTCTATAATCCTAGTGTTGCTCCTAGAATAGATAATTTTTCCTATGACCAATGGTGTTCTTGATTTAATATATTTGTTAGATCTAGACATTTTAATTTATAGAAAATTATAGATAATGTTTATATTGTACCCACTTCGGAGAAATCCAAATGGAGTAATATGATAAAAGAATATTTACAATGAATAAGATTTTGTTAGAATATTTGCTAAATACTTTTAATTCATCTATGTCTAACAAATTTGTTCATTTTGATAGTGCTTACACCTTATGAAAATTTATTAAAGCACATCAATGGGACTTGGAGATGATCCGACAAGCTTCGGAGGCTTCATCTTCAAGTTCCATTGGAGCATCATGTACACGGCCACTAGGCGATAGCTTTAGTATGGTAGGCGAGTCTGAATCCAAAAATAATTTATCTAGTGATAAACTTGCTTGTGCATCTGAAAAATTATTGCATGCCTACAACAAATTGCATCACACCTTTTTAGAGTTAAAAAGCAAGCATGAAAATTTAAAGGGAAAATCCTCTTTTAACCCAAAGTTTTACCCCTACTTATTTAAAAACCCATCCACTTTTCTAAATATTAATAAACCCATTGTACCCAAATGACTTATTTTTAAACCCAATGTCTATTATACCTCTCCATCTTTATATTGTATTTTACCCAAATTTAAAAAACCCAATACTACCCTTTCTCTCTTCTTCTCCCTTTCTCTCTTCTTCTAATCACCGCTAACAGCAGAGCATCAATGCGATAATGGCAGGAGAAAATTGCGGGCTGCTCTCCCACTTCACCAACTCCCAATTTGGTACTCATCTTCAATTACTCTCTCCTTCTCTCTCTCCTCCATTAATTTCCCCTCTCTTCTTGAGCAATCTCTCTCCTCCATTAATATTTCTCCTCATAGATGACACTAATCGTACATCAATAGCTTGTTAACATTTTGAAATATTTAGGTTTTCCAATACTGTATGTTTTCCAATACTATATGTTAACTTTTAAAATTTTGGGTTTTTTTGGCAATAGCTTGTTAAAGATGTCTTGTTCTTATAAATTGATGGATTCTTATCAAGCTTATGCTTCATGAAATGGTATGTGCATAACAATTTTGCTCATATATATCTATGTTTTGGTGACTAGGTTGATGCACAGAAGGTGTTTGATGGAATGACAAAATGGATGTAGTTATTTGGACCACAACGATTAGCGGTTATGCCATATTGCTATTGGTTGAGGAGGCAATAGAGGTGTTTGATGAAAAGTCTAAGAGAAGTTTGGTTTTGTGGGCCGCCATGATCTTAGCCCATCGGTATGCCTTCCTACGCCCTCCGGATGCACCTCACCATTTTCTATTGTCGTCAACACCTAACGTAACGCACAGCTACCCCTCAATCAGAAACCATTCGTCAATGCACACTAACTTTCGAATCAAATACATGAGAGAATCCCCCACTATTGGCATTCGATCAGATCTTCGCATTGCTGTCACATTGCAACCTAAACGGCAAATCAACTACAGCCTGCACTATGATGTACCAAGTAGTATCCAATGTATCGTGTTGTATGAAATTTTCTATATTATGTATATATAGATGATTTGTGTGCATATTGTATCAAATGCACTATCCAATGTATCATGTTGTATCAAATTTATCAGTGTAACTAGTAGAAATGTATCTAGTAGAAATGTATACAACGTTTCGATAGTGGTGATTTTGGATTATTTCCATTCAATCTTCATGGATTATTTTCATTCAATGTTATGTGCTTGAGTTTAGTGGTTGATAGATATGAATATCTGTAATGAACTGATGCACTGATTGAACAGAAGAAATTTTGATGGTAGGTTGTGGTAACTACAGCCTATTGGGCAATATTATGTGTCGCGTGACCAATTATCCACCTCGACGAGGGGTACTCGCTCAATTTTTAGCTTTTGATAAAGTATAGTACTTTATGGGAAAGTATAGCAGCTTATTGATAAAGTATAGCACCTTATGGCAAAGTATAGCACCTTATGGCAATAGTATAGCACCTTATCGATAAAATATAGCACCTTATGGTCGCGGTGGATGATTGGTCAATAAACACGTCACGTAGGTCGTCGAGAGGTTTCTTCGCGGCAAAAAAACTAATTTGATTTTAGACACTTAAGGTGCATAATTTCCAGAAAGCATAAGATGCTATACTTTGCCAATAAGGTTCTATACTTTGCCAATAAAGTGCTATACTTTGCCATATAGTGCTATACTTTGGCCAAAAGGTGCTATACTTTCCCATAAGGTGCTATACTTTGCCCAGAAGCTTCAAAATTGCTCGAGGACCTCCCGTCGTGGTGGATGATTGGTCAATAAACACGACACGTAGGTCGTCGAGAGGTTTCGTCGCGGCGAAAAAAACTGATTTGATTTTAGACACTTAAGGTGCAGAATTTCCAGAAAGCATAAGGTGTTATACTTTGCCAATAAAGTGCTATACTTTGCCAATAAAATGCTATACTTTACAATATAGTGCTATACTTTGGCCAAAAGGTGCTATACTTTCCCATAAGGTGCTATACTTTGCCCAGAAGCTTCAAAATTGCGCGAGGACCCCCCGTTACGGTGAATGATTGGTCAATAAACACGTCACCTAGGTCGTCGAGTGGTTTCGTCGCGGCGAAAAAAACTGATTTGATTTTAGACACTTAAGGTGCAGAATTTCCAGAAAATATAAGGTGCTATACTTTGCCAATAATGTGTTATACTTTGCCAATAAAGTGCTATCATTTACCATATAGTGCTATACTTTTGCCAAAAGGTGCTATACTTTCCCATAATGTGCTATACTTTGCCCAGAAGCTTCAAAATTGCTCGAGGACCCCCCGTCGCGGTGGTTGATTGGTTAATAAACACGTCACGTAGGTCGTCGAGAGGTTTCGTCGTGGCGAAAAAACTGATTTGATTTTAGACACTTAAGGTGCAGAATTTCTAGAAAGCATAAGATGCTATACTTTACCAATAAGGTGCTATACTTTGCCAATAAAGTACTATACTTTGCAATATAGTGCTATACTTTGGCCAAAAGGAGCTATACTTTCCCATAAGGTGCTATACTTTGCCCAGAAGCTTTAAAATTGCACAAGGACCCCCCGTCACAGTGGATGATTGGTCAATAAACACGTCACGTAGGTCGTCGAGTGTTTGCATTGCCCTAAAAAAACTGATTTGGCTTATCACAATAAGTTGCTGAATTTCCAGCGACCATAAGGTGCTATATTTTATCGAAAAGGTGCCTATACTATTGCCATAAGGTGCTATACTTTGCCATAAGGTGCTATACTTCATCAATAAGCTGCTATACTTTTCCATAAAGTGCTATACTTTATCAAAAGCTAAAAAATTGGGCGAGTACCCCTCGTCGAGGTGGATAATTGGTCACGCGACACATAATATTGCCCAATAGGCTGTAGTTAACACAACCTACCATCAAAATTTCTTCAGTTCAATCAGTGCATCAGTTCATTACAGATATTCATATCTATCAACCACTAAACTCAAGCACATAACATTGAATGAAAATAATCCATGAAGATTGAATGGAAATAATCCAAAATCACCACTATCGAAACGTTGTATACATTTCTACTAGATACATTTCTACTAGATACACTGATAAATTTGATACAACATGATACATTGGATAGTGCATTTGATACAATATACACACAAATCATCTATATATACATAATATAGAAAATTTCATACAACACGATACATTGGATACTACTTGGTACATCATATTGCAGGCTGTAGTTGATTTGCCGTTTGGGTTGCAATGTGACAGCAATGCGAAGATCTGATCGAATGCCAATAGTGGGGGATTCTCTCATGTATTTGATTCGAAAGTTAGTGTGCATTGACGAATGGTTTCTGATTGAGGGGTAGCTGTGCTTTACGTTAGGTGTTGACGACAATAGAAAATGGTGAGGTGCATCCGGAGGGCGTAGGAAGGCATACCGATGGGCTAAGATCATGGCGGCCCACAAAACCAAACTTCTCTTAGACTTTTCATTAAACACCTCTATTGCCTCCTCAACCAATAGCAATATGGCATAACCACTAATCGTTGTGGTCCAAATAACTACATCCATTTTGTCATTCCATCAAACACCTTATGTGCATCAACCTAGTCACCAAAACATAGATATATATGAGCAAAATTGTTATGCACATACCATTTCATGAAGCATAAGCTTGATAAGAATCCATCAATTTATAAGAACAAGACATCTTTAACAAGCTATTGCCAAAAAAACCCAAAATTTCAAAAGTTAACATATAGTATTGGAAAACATACAGTATTGGAAAACCTAAAAATTTCAAAATGTTAACAAGCTATTGATGTAGGATTAGTGTCATCTATGAGGAGAAATATTAATGGAGGAGAGAGATTGCTCAAGAAGAGAGGGGAAATTAATGGAGGAGAGAGAGAAGGAGAGAGTAATTGAAGATGAGTACCAAATTGGGAGTTGGTGAAGTGGGAGGGCATCCCGCCGTTTTCTCCTGCCATTATCGCATTGATGCTCTGCTGTTAGCGGTGATCAGAAGAAGAGAGAAAGGGAGAAGAAGAGAGAAAGGGTAGTATTGGGTTTTTCAAATTTAGGTAAAATACAGTATAAAGATGGAGAGGTATAATAGACATTGGGTTTAAAAATAAGTCATATGGGTACAATGGGTTTATTAATGTTTAGAAAAGTGGATGGGTTTTTAAATAAGTGGGGGTAAAACTTTGGGTTAAAAGATGATTTTCCCAAATTTAAAACCCGATCATGACAAGTTAGCTTACAAATTTGATATCATTACTCAAGAAAATGATGCTCTTAAAGAAAACAATGATATACTAAATTTGGAAAATAATAATTTGAAATTAGATATTGCTAACTTGACTCATGACAAACATAATACCATGCTAGAAGTAGAGAACATAAAAAATGATACTGCTTCTTTTATAAATAACTATATATGTTCTACTTCTAATA
The DNA here is from genome assembly GCF_001876935.1 of Asparagus officinalis. Classification (NCBI taxonomy): domain Eukaryota; kingdom Viridiplantae; phylum Streptophyta; class Magnoliopsida; order Asparagales; family Asparagaceae; genus Asparagus; species Asparagus officinalis. The sequence goes on from NC_033796.1 coordinate 71,146,873, forward strand.
AAAATACATATGTGCCTAATAATAAAATTTAAATCTTGTGAATAAATACATTTCATCTTTAGAGTCAACCTCAAAAACATGCATTGTTAATAACAAGAAACTTATGGACTTATGTGCTAAGTATCATGCTAACGCTTCAAAACAAAGCACTCACTATGCACATATGTATAGCAAAATTTACAAGTATTTAATTTGTGATCGTAAAGATCATCTATCTAAATTTTGCTATGATGCACAGAAATCTAAAAATGTTAATATTAATGTTTCTTGTGCATTGTTTGGGGAGAAAGTTAATGTCTTCATTGATGCATTCATTACAACTTCAGTCATTATAATGAAAACAAAAAAGATAGTCTTTTTATAAGAGTCTTACACAATGAAAAAAATACAACTCTCATCAAAATAAATGCAACAAACGTTTATCCTTCGCTGCTTGCGTTGGATCTTGGCCTGTGACGGGGATGTTGATATCCGTGGACTACCAAACGATCAGATCAGATCCGGAGCTTCGTTGATTCGCTAAGGAATTAATAAATCGAAGCAATTATCTCGGCAACAGTGAGATAATCACTCTTCTCGATTACCGCAACGGGGCAATCTTAAGGCAAAGAACCGGGAGGCAATTATCTATTTATAGCCACCCAAAACCTCAGCCAAAACCCCAAAGGAAAAGACCAAAAAATTTAAGAATCGGAAATCTGATTCTGTACCAAAACTAGTCGTTGGGCGATCGGCGGTCGACCGTGAGTTTTTCGCGATTGACCACGAAGGTCATCAAAACTGAGAAAACGATCAAAAAAGGCTACGGTCGACCATGGCGGTCGACCACAGGAGTTCCCGAGCAGACGGTCGACCGCCATGGTCAACCGCAAAAGTTTCTGCTGGCTCCTGCTGGAAAAATATAGGCGTGGTCGACCGTGGTGATCGACCGCGAACAGATACATGAAAATACAGGTTTGAAAACTATTTTTTGATTTTCAAACCCTGTTTAAAAATATCAAATAAATTCAAAAAAATATAAAGCTCTGAGAAATGATTGTAGACATGATAATACACATGCTACAAGAATTGGTTTTTAGAAAGGACCTCCCAGATGAGAAATATCATCATTTTATAAAATAGTCCAAAACTTGAAAATGTGAACACATGAGTTTTGACATTTTAGCTTAACCATGTTTTGAAACATTACAAAATGATTATATAGACTTAATAAAAGATGTATATGATTATTGTTAAGTCCAAAAACTGAGAATACAATATTTTCACAAAATTTCATATTTTTGCAAACTTTTCAAAAACAATAAATAGATTTTATTAAATATAAACTTGATATTGTTAAATCATATATAAGCATATAAACATGAAAAAATATGTATTTTCTAATTATATTTGTCATGCCACGCTTCCCAAAATACCCGGGAATCGGAACGTGAACAAGCCCGCGACGTATTAGATTGAGAAGAAATATACATTACTTTTTTTCTTTTCTTTTCTTCTCAATCCAATACGCTAAGCGTCTGAAAATAAATATAATGCAAAGGCACAGGTCCCCGATCTCAGATAGTGAGAATATAAAGACAACCCAGAATAAAAATAAACATATCATCAATGGTAAATCATCTCAGACATAAAATATGGGTCAAACATACCCTTATTACAACAACAGTTCAACTAGGAAATAAAAAATACATAGTCCATAAATAAAGGAAATAAAATAACTAAATCTATCATCAAACTAAAGAAATGTTGTAAAAGAGTTCTAGTGTTCATCAGCTACTACAGAAGAGAACTACTACGCTTCAGCTTGTTTTCTACTCCGTCTATAAGGCACTCCAGCTAATAAATACTCTGGCTCCTGTACGATTCCGAACTGAGGCTGTCCGTCTCCTAAATCTGTCATACACCCAGAAAATAGGAGTACGTCAGCGTGTATAACACACGGCAAGATCCCCCAAGGCAGGAACAAATACAATAACAGTAATGATAATATATGCGTGGTCAATGCGATAACAGAAATAGAAATAGAACATGTGATGATAGTAATAATGATAGAGGCATACAACTGGAATACTAATAATCAGAAGAATTCAAAAATCAACCAAGTAACAAGATCATACAGGTAGCGATCAGAAACCATCCAAGCAACAAGGTCATACAATAGATGGAATTAATACTTAAAAATCTACGACTCGAGACATAGTACGTCGAGCGAAATAATCCAAACAAGGAAACCCTCATGTATATACCATATGTCTCAAATTATAGATAATTAAATATTAATCCCGATCTATGTATGAAAAGAAGTACAACCGGCCTACATCTCATAAGAATCATACTTAGCCAAGAATCAAGGTCATGTAACTAACTATCCCATCACTCATCTCAAATAATCTGCAATCTTAATATCACTGCTCCTCAGACCCATCCCAGGCCGACACAAGGCGCTGGCGCGAGCCTGGAAAATAATCAACAATCTCGATATCACTACACCTCAGACCTACCCTAGGCCGACATAAGGCGCTGGCGCGAGCTTGGAAAATAATCAACAATCTCGATATCACTGCACCTCAGACCCACCCTAGGTCGACACAAGGCACTGGCGCGAGCCTGGAAAATACATCAACATCCACATCCGATGACATGAACCAAGAATTCCTTATCTCAACTCTTCTCGCTTTTCTAACTCGACAATCATAATCCACACTATAACTCGGGTTCACCACCTAAACTCAGTCAATACACTCACACATGTCACTAAGTCTGTTCATGACGCACGAGGCCCCTAAGTCATGAACTACTAATGGTTCTCAAACACAACAAGACGATATTAATAACATTAATTTTACACAACCACATCATGACATGTCGAATACAGTAAAATATTCACAAACATGAATGTAATCATGAACAGCAACTATGTAATTCAGAAAATAATTTATTTTCCAAAATAATTTCTTTTAAAATTATTTCTTATTATAATAATCCAAAATATTCTCTTTTCCAGAATAAATTCTTTAAAATTATTTCTCATTAATTATTATTCTAAAATAATTCCTTTTCTCGTAAATAAATTCTTTTTAAATATTATAAATTCTCTAAAATAAATCCATTATCAAATTAAATTCTTTTAACTTATTATAATTATTCCTAAAATACTATTTATCACATATCAATTATTCAGATCAATATTCTTCAGCAAACAACCCACGCAGATAAATACGTCACAAATATACTATGCAAATAATTTATAACAGGTATAGAATTCAGATCTGAGCAAGAGGGATCTTGCCTCGGGGTTCGTCGAACGTATCGACTTCGACGTGTGAGACTACGGCCCGCGGATGACGGTGACAGCTGTGGGTGCGTTGCAACTGGCGAGCGAGGAGGCTCGGACTGCTAGCGACAAATTGATGGTGGTCGACGGATGCGGGGCATGCTGGAATAATGTGTGCGGGCGTCAGGGCGGTCCGCTGGCTCCAGTAGGGATAACCAGCGACGAGCGCAAGGGTGTTGTCGGAGGTTCCGGCAGCTGGGCGGAAGTCTGGTGGCTTGCTCAGCGGGTGGCTGGAGAAGCTGGCGGATAGCGGGGTGTTGGGCCTGTCGGCGGCGAGTTAAGGGCAGCGGGGATCTCGACGGGGGGTGGCCGGACGGGAGAGGATGGGGCTGTCGTGTTGGGGGCAGCGGGTAGATTCCGCGTCGTTGGGGCGCTGGGGCGAGCGGGCTGTTTGGAGTCAGGCATATCGTCTGCGCGGATAGAGAAGTGGTGCAAGGGCTGGGGGTCGAGGGCACGGCAACGACGACAGCGAGGTCGGGTTTTGTGAACGATGAGAGAAGGAGAGGGATGGTTCTTGGTTCTTGGGGGGGCGGGAGAGAGGAAGGAGAGAGAGAAGAAAGGGTATAGGCGGCTGGGTTTCACGTGAAGAAAAGAGAAAAAGAGAAAGCCTTTATATAGGTTAGGTTAGGGTTAGCGATTAACACTAAACATAAAAAAAATTACTTAAGGATCAAATTGAATAATTAGGGAAAAATTTCTTATGAAAAAAATAAACACTAACAATAATAAAATTAACAATAATACAACAATATTAATTTACAAGTTTTCACCGTAACTAATTAATTTATAATTAATAAAATCAATAAATAAATATAAAATTGGGTTTTTAAATCGTAGAAAATTGAGAAAATACAAATACTGTTTTAAAAATAATAATTAAATATTTTAAAATACCAAAAAATTATTTTAAGTAATATCAAAATTTTACGATCCTTACATTCTATCCCCCTTTAAAACAAATTCCATCCTCGGAATTAAGCCCAAGGACAGAGATATGGAACAAGTGTGGGAACTCGTAAATCGACGAGCCAAGAAACAATGGGAAGCTCCAAAGTCAAAGAGTGATAAAGTAAGAACAGAAGAAACAAGAACCTGGTCTAGTTTAGTAAAAGGAAAAATACATCTAAGCTGTAGAACCCCATAATTTTTATATGAATATATGTGAATTATTAGTAAATAAATAATTCTTTTATGATAAATAGCTTGAGGTCATTGATATACATGATAATAAGTTATTTGAGATGATATGAGAGTTTGGGTGTAGAGTTTTGTGCGTTGGTTTTGCAAATTAGCAAAACATGCACAAAACTGAATTTTTCCAGATCAGTCGACTGACTGTATCGGTCGACACATCAGTCGACTGATACTCTGATTTCCAGTTTTTTAGGTTTCGGGTCTATTTTGATTTGGTTCGGGTTTGGGTCGGGTTTAATTGTTCGTATATTTTTCCCTTCACCCCCCCTCATCTTCAGAACTGAGAAAACCCTAGCCCCATCTCCCCTATCTTAAACCCTAGTTTTGTTCTTGGTAATTTGGGGGAGAACTTGGAGGATTTTCTTCGAAATCTTCACATTGCAGCAAAGGGGATCCTCTCTCTCTCAGATCCAGGAGTTGTTCATCACCCAGAGGCGAGTAACATCTCACCCAACTCTGTCCCTTTTGTTTTACACGAATTTATTGAGTTTAATGAGTTTTTATTGAGCCAAAAACGTATTTTAGTACAAAGAATAAATCTTTATGGTATGTGATGTGAAGTATTGAGCTTCTCAGTTTATAAAAAGATCATCAATGTTTTATTAAAGAGATCTAGATCTGAAAATGTTTGACAAGAGTTATTTCATGATTTATGGATTTCAAAACGTATCAAACATGTTTTTATGTGTTTAAGGCTTTTGATAAATGTTTACTGTAGATCTTACATTCTAGTTTGGTACATATATGTTAATATCAGTATTTTTCATGCTTGGGATTGATGGGGATGAGTTTAGATCAACTTTTGGGTGAATAATAACCTGTGCAGAGTTTCTGTAGTCAATCGGTCGACTGATCAGTCGACTGATGGGTTGATTTGGTTTTCCCAGCTCCGCAGTCGACAGATCGGTCGACTGGTGAGCTGAGGCTGTGCCGCCTGAGCTTGTCAGTCGACACATGAGTCGACTGACGTCATCAGTCGACACCTCAGTTGACTGATGAGTTGTTTTACAAATTCTTAAATCTGTTTGAGTTGCTTTTCGGGGTTGCCTCGATGACCTAACACTAGTTCACCATGTTAATGATTTATATGTACATGTGGGTTGACTTTTGACACAAGTTTAGATATGTACACCGAGATGCGTGTGAGTATAGAATATGTATATCAGTCTGCATATACTTTTCACAGTTACACAGTCCTCGTGTTAGACTATAATCCATAGAAGTCCTCGTGTTGGACTATAATCCATTTTTGTCCTCGTATTGGACACTTGCCACTTTTTCCATGTGTTTGGAAAACCACAGTATCTAGTTCCTGTATCGGACATATTTCTTAACCATGTATATGACTTTCTCACAGGAGTTTTATGACATGACACTTATGTAGATTATGACATGATAACATGATACTCATGTAGGCTATGACATGGTATTGTATTTATGCTCTGGGGTTTGTTGTATTTCTTTTATTATTGTTCCTGTACTAGAACTTCGGGTTTGGTGTTTAGGAATTTACAATTTGAGATACAAGGTATATACATGAGGGTTTCCTTGTTTGGATTATTTCGCTCGACGTACCTATGCTCGTGTTGTAAATTCCTAAATACTAAAAATCCTCTTTAGTAAGATCAATGATTTTTAGATCTATTATGTATTATCTATATTTTCTTATACAACGAGCCCTGTTCCCTTGGGGTTGGTTATGATGTTGCTCGCTAGCGTTTTGACGCTCGTTGTCCCTCCCCCTTTCAGGTAACGAGCCAGGAGCCCGGAGAGTCACAGGTTGATGGCGACACACTTTAGTGTTCAACTATCTATTTTAGCTATGTTTTATTTTGGAGCTTCACTGTAGTTTTGTTTGACATTTGAGGACTATTCTCTAGATGTTGTAAAGGTTGTATGCCTTATTTCCTTTTTGAGGACTATTCTCTAGATGTTGTAAAGGTTGTATGCCTTATTTCCTTTACTCAGATATTTGTACTTGAGACTTGTTGAGTATTCCAGTTATCTATTCAAACATTGACTATGTATTTCTGCATGTTGGACGATGAGATATTAATGTGATCACTATCACTTCATCAGTTATTTCTTGTATTATCTTTTACTTGCTTTTGTACCTATACCTATTGTTGACTCCACTAGATAGATGTTAATTGTGATGGTGAAATATGTTATTGCATGGTGTGGTGCATGGCAGGTTTGACATTCTTGGTTTGACTTAGAAAAGCGGTGTCGGTGAGCTGAATATCCATAAGGTCCACCCATTCAACATGGGGGATGCGGGTCACTATGAGAATAGTCTCAGTGACCTTGAGAAACTCCTTTGCTGCTAAAGGTCCTTCGGCACCGGAGAAAGAAGGAGGCCACATATACCGGAACTCCCTAACACTAGACTCTGGACGAGGGGGAGGCTGGTGCTGAGGCTCCCGCTGCAAGTGCCTAGCCAAGAACTGCTGATTTGCCACCAATCCATGAATCATCTCCAAAAGCTGGTGCGGTTCCACTTCAGACATCTGACCACTGCTACTGGATGGGTCACCATTACGACGAGTACCCACCATGGTTCTAAGGGAAAATGAGGATCAAGAGGATAACTAAGGTTAAAATCAAAACAATATATTAGGAAAATAGGAATTAAAACATAGTTATTAAGATAATAATATAAGAACTTAATCATAGTCTTACGGATGAAATATGATATGTATCTAAATTGTCTACTATATTCTTACTAGTGAGGACTCGGGATCGGGACCTACATGGGCCACCACTAAAACCTGTCACGCTCCGCTTCCTAAAATACCCGGGAATCGGAACGTGAACAAGCCCACGACGTATAAGATTGAGAAGAAATATACATTATATTTTTTTCTTTTCTTTTCTTCTCAATCTAATACGCTAAGCGTCTGAAAATAAATACAATGCAAAGGCACAGGTCCCCGATCTCAGATAGCGAGAATATAAAGTCAACCTAGAATAAAAATAGACATATCATCAATGGTAAATCATCCCAAACATAAAATATGGGTCAAACATACCATTATTACAACAACAGTTCAACTAGGAAATAAGAAATACATAGTCCATAAATAAAGGAAATAAAATAACTAAATCTATCATCAAACTAAAGAAATGCTGTAAAAGAGTTCTAGTGTTCATCTGCTACTACAGAAGAGAACTACTACGCTTCAGCTTGTCTTCTACTCCGTCTACAAGGCACTCCAGCTAATAAATACTCTGGCTCCTGTACGATTCCGAACTGAGGCTGTCCGTCTCCTAAATCTGTCATACACCCAGAAAATAGGAGTATGTCAACGTGTATAACACACGGCAAGATCCCCCAAGGCAGGAACAAATACAATAACAGTAATGATAATATATGTGTGGTCAATGCGATAACAGAAATAGAAATAGAACATGTGATGATAGTAATAATGATAGAGGCATACAACTAGAATACTAATAATCAGAAGAATCCAAAAATCAACCAAGTAACAAGATCATACAGGTAGCGATCAGAAACCATCCAAGCAACAAGGTCATACAATAGATGTAATTAATACTTAAAAATCTACGATTCGAGACGTAGTACGTCAAGCGAAACAATCCAAACAAGGAAACCCTCATGTATATACCATATGTCTCAAATTATAGATAATTAAATATTAATCCCGATCTATGTATGAAAAGAAGTACAACGGGCCTACATCTCACAAGAATCATACTTAGCCAAGAATCAAGATCATGTAACTAACTATCCCATCACTCATCTCAAATAATCCACAATCTTAATATCACTGCTCCTCAGACCCACCCCAGGCCGACACAAGGCACTAGCGCGAGCCTGGAAAATAATCAACAATCTCGATATCACTGCACCTCAGACCCACCCCAGGCCGACACAAGGCGCTGGCGCGAGCCTGGAAAATAATCAACAATCTCGATATCACTGCACCTCAGACCCACCCCAGGCTGACACAAGGCGCTAGCGCGAGTCTGGAAAATAATCAACAAACTCGATATCACTGCACCTCAGACCCACCGCTGGCCGACACAAGGTGCTGGCGCGAGCCTGGAAAATACATCAACATCCACATCCGATCACATGAACCAAGAATTCCTCATCCCAACTCTTCTTGCTTTTCTAAGTCGACAATCATAATCCACACTATAACTCGAGTTCACCACCTAAACTCAGTCAACACACTCACACATGTCACTAAGTCTGTTCATGACGCACGAGGCCCCTAAGTCATGAACTACTAATGGTTCTCAAACACAACAAGACGATATTAATAACTTTAATTTCATGCAACCACATCATGACATGTCGAATACAGTAAAATATTCACAAACATGAATGTAATCATGAACAACAACTATGTAATTCAGAAAATAATTCATTTTCCAAAATAATTTCTTTTTAAATTATTTCTCATTATAATAATCCAAAATATTCTCTTTTCCAGAATAAATTCTTTAAAATTATTTCTCATTAATTATTATTCTAAAATAATTCCTTTTCTCATAAATAAATTCTTTTTAAATATTATAAATTTTCTAAAATAAATCCATTATCAAATTAAATTCTTTTAACTTATTATAATTATTCCAAAAATACTATTTATCATATATCAATTATTCAGATCAATATTCTTCAGCAAACAACCCATGCAGATAAATACGTCACAAATATACTATGCAAATAATTTATAATAGGTATAGAATTCAGATCTGAGCAAGAGGGATCTTGCCTCGGGGTTTGTCGAACGTATCAACTCTGACGTGTGAGACTACGGCCCACATATGAGGCGACGGTCGTGAGGCACGCCGGCGGGGAGGGCTCGGACCTGGCATGCGGCGACGACGGTGGTCGAAGGATGCGGGGCTGTGGAATATGGGTGCGGGTCGAAAGGGCGAGCTCGCTGCCTTAGTGGGATAATTGCCGACGAGCCCAATTGGTGGTCGGAGTCGGCAGCCTGGGGGATTGGCGACTGCTCAGCGGGTGGCTGGAGAGACTGGCGGATCAGCGGGGTGTTGGGTTGTCGGGCGGTCGGTCAATGGGCAGCGGGGATCTCGACGGCGGCCCGGGGGGACGCAGAGAGATGGGGGCTGGCTGTGGGAGCGCTGTCGTGGGTCGGCGTTCGCTGGCGTGCGAAGCGGCGGCAGGGCTGGCGTTCGATGCGCGGCAACTGGCGAAGCAGGGTCGGGTTTTCGGACACAGAAGAGAAGGAGGAGGATGGTGTTCTGGTTCTTGGGGGCGAGAGAGAGAGAAAACGAAGAGAGATAAGAGAGGGTTATAGGCGGCTGGTGTTCACGTGAAGAAAAGAGAAAAAGAGAAACCCTTTATATAGGTTAGGTTAGGGTTAGGGATTAACACTAAACATAAAAAGAAATTACTTAAGGATCAAATTGAATAATTAGGGAAAAATTTCTTATGGAAAAAATAAACACTAACAATAATAAAATTAACAATAATACAACAATATTAATTTACAAGTTTTCACCGTAACTAATTAATTTATAATTAACAAAATCAATAAATAAATATAAAATTAGGTTTTTAAATCGTCGAAAATTGAGAAAATACAAATACTATTTTAAAAATAATAATTAAATATTTTAAAATACCAGAAAATTATTTTAACTAATATCAAAATTTTATGGTCCTTACAATGTTCAATTGTTTCATATTTAAACTTAAAAAACCAAAATAATAAATATGAAGGATGTAATTTCATATTTATATATACTTGGAAACTAAAACATGTATGTATATATACGACTATATATATAAATAGAAAAACCAAAACGTGTATGTGTGTGTATGATTGAGCTTAAAGTACTAACACACATAATATAAAACCTAAACTAAATTACCCAAGCAATCTTGATCTTCAATAAGCTTGACTTGGTAATCTTGTGGATAAAGCTTGAACTTGGATCTTCAACTTGAATTGTACATAGCTTCACCTATTATTCTGCCAACATCCATTAGATATGATCGTTAAGGCTCGATTCCATCCATCCTCCAACTTATTGTTTGTCTACAATAAATAGAATTATACAAACACTAGACAAACAACATTAGAAGTAAATTATTTATTAAACATCATCAAAATAAGAAGGCCAACAATCTCCCCATTTTTGATAATGACAAACAATTTACAAAAAGAATATATGCATGAAAGGAAATGAATATACAATATTATAATTATCATACATTTAAACAAAAAGAATATACTCATAATATTTCTCCCCTTTGATAACATCAAAAAGGGGAAAACAAAAGAAGGAAGAGAACGAAAGCTCCCCCTATCAATATGCATGAGTGAGTATAAAAATATAGGGATAGATCCCCCTATCAAAATACCATATAGAATATATGCAATAAAAGATCATGGCAAATATGTGAGCAAGCAAAAAAAAAATATGCTAAATATCACTCACATACAAGAGGATAATGAGAACACATATAAATATATCAATATGAAAAAGTGTCTCAAATGTACAAACATAAAAACAATGTATAAAAAGATTTATGAAATCACAAGAAGATATGAGAATCATGTAAAAAGTTTTCAAATGAAAACAAATCAACCAATGAAATCATAAATCACAAGTAAATCATATAAGAACATAAAACTAAATCATCATTGATTTTTAAAAATCAAGAGAAGCAATTATATCTAGCTCTTGAGCTAGTATCAACCCATATAAACATTTTAACATCCGGTAAATAAGATTTAGGAATAAACACCCAATAAACCCGGATGGTATATAACTATAAACCTCTCATTTAAAATTGAAACTCATAGTCATGAAAACAAAAGAATTGATCAAAGAAAAATTATTTTCATATTCAAAGATTTCTAAGCATAATTTTCAAAACCAAGAAAAAGAAAAATAAAAATATTAAAATTCTTGGTTTAAACTCAAATTTGTTTTGGTACCCAAGTATTTTTTGTACCAAAAGGTTTAGAGACATGATCCCTATCATTTAAGCTCAAAGCCCAAGGGTTATGAACCCGTTTGGACACATGTGGTGCACTAACACGGTCAAAACAATAATCACTCAAATGACGCTTCCGATTGCAATATGTGCAATGAAAGAGATCCATTTGTTTTTGTGGACCATTAGCTCGTGCACGGGAAACATTTGCAAACATAGATGGTCTTTTAAAATTGTTTTGCAAATGAGAAACATCATTAAACAATGGTCTATTTGGAACATATTGCAACTTAGAAGCTTTTTGCATATCATAACAAAATTTTGCAAGATGTCTAAACCTACCACAAACATCACATTTAAAAATATGTGGTCTACTAAATACATTTGGCAAATGTGATTTTCTTTTCAAATCAAAACAATATTCGGCCAAATGACCAAAATGACCACAATGATCACACTTGAACAATATTCGGCCAAATGACCAAAATGACCACAATGATCACACTTGAACACACTAGCATGCTTATGATGAACTTTGTGAAATGACCAAAATGACCACAATGATCACACTTGAACACACTAGCATGCTTATGATGAACTTTGTGAGAATAAGCATATGAATGTGTAAGTGTACAAGATGAAGAAACTACATGAGATGCACAAGAAGCATTAGAATTCTTATGTTTGTGTGCATCATAACAAAACTTAGCTAAATGACCTTGATGGCCGCAAATTGAACACTTATAAGTTTTGCTATACATGTGTGCATAATGAGTGAATGATTTTGACTTAGTCTTGGCACACATATTCATAAGCTTCTTATGATTATTGATGCATGTTTTTAAAGTTGAATCTAAAGATGAAATGCGTTTATTCATAAGATTCAAATCATCATTAGGCACATATGCATTTTTATTTGAAGTGGAACATAAATAGTTATTTATAAAAGAAGCAATATCATTTTTTATGTTCTCTACTTCTAATATGACATTATCTTTTTTATGAGATAAGCTAGTTATAGATGTGGTTAAATTTTTATTTTTCAAAATTAACATGTCATTGTTTTCCTTAAGCATGGTATTTTCCCTTGGAACGTTTGCGGAAGAGGAGCACGGCACGAGCCTTGGCTTACTTCCAAGACACCTTGGCTGACTGCATCAAACTCGTCTTGGAGGAGAGTTGTCCTTACGAGGATCTTAAGGAGGACCTCGATCACAACATGTTCTTCTTGATCAAGAGGCTTGGCGCCACCGCGGCAAAGCCGTACTTTTCCCATCTGAAAAGAAGTGGAGGAGTCTGTCCAACAGTTGCTCGCCCTTCGCACGCAGAGTTCCGCAATTGTTGATCTCACCTCCGACGAAGTCCGAGCAGCAGTGGAAGATCACGATCGTCGCCTAAATGAGACCATGTCACTGGAGACAAGGTTGTCCGCTGAACTGGAGCAGGCCAAGGCTGAGGATGCACGAGTGACCTACGAGCAACAAACAACCGATAACCATCTTTCTCACCTATCTTCCGAGATAGAGGAACTGAAACATGTTATAGCTGACGCACAGGCCTCTTTGGTAACCCGAGAGAAGGCTCGTGAGCAGGCGGCAAAGGAGTTGGAGGACATTGAGTCTCGTCGGCAATTGATCGCCGGTTCTGTTGAGGAGAAAGACCGAGCTCTCAAGGAGGTCAAAGATGCCATTCAGGACTTAGTCTCGCGCACCGAGGAAGATCTTCGTCAAGAGGTCCTAAGGAGGCTTGAGCTTCGCCTAGCCGGAGAGATTCGTGAGGCGGAACTGCGGTTGAAAGCTTTGTAATTTGCCTTTAATTCCCCGTTGTAATAGGATTTTTTTATGAATGAAATTATCCTTTTTGCTTTTGGTCACTATTACTTCTGTGCATGTTCCATTTTTTTTAACATGCGTTAGCTAGAGAGTCTTAGCTGCAGGGGTGTTCTCAGCTACCGGTGAATTTCGGCCACAAGTTTGTTTTCTTCGCGGGCGGATTTCATCCGCAGGCGGATTTCATCCGCAGGCGGATTTCATCCGCAGGCGGATTTCATCCGCAGGCGGACTGGGAGCTGACTTAAGTTCCAGAGGGGTATGCGGATCAAATTGATTTTGGGTTGCGGGAACCTCAACGACGAATTTGACGTCAGGTAGACCCTATTTTCAGTGGGCCACATGCTGATCGACGTGTACGTCAGCCAGGAGGACGTGGGCACGTTGTTTCGCATTAAATGCGGCGTAGTGGGGCTTTTCGTCCATCGTGCCCAGTTAGGACTGTTGCTGAAGATCGTGTTCAGGAACCGTCGGATCCAGGCCATCCAGGTGAGATCCGATTTGTTCGGCCTTACTCTTGACTGTTTTGGCCCTGAACGGTCCAATCGAGTGGTGAGTAACCGCCTAGAATTTCTTTAGAGTATTTAACGCCCTCACCCTCTGTTAAGAGAGGCTATAGTTTCTTTCATTGTCTTCCCAAGAGGAAACCCAAGTTTTCTTTTCATCGTATCCATAATGGTACCGAAGGTAAAGAGAGTTGCTTCTAAGAAAAAGAAGGAGCCTTCTTCTTCAGGCACTGCTGAGGTCGCCGCGGCCGAAGGTATCTTTTCGTCCCGACTTTCGCGTGGGTTGAGCAGGGATTCTTCCTTTGACTCTCCCCCGTGTTATTGTTGTGTTTCTCAGATCGAGAAGAGGCGCCGACTGCCGAAGAGCATGTGGCCGAGCCCATCCTAATATCTGACGACGAATCTGAAGGCCCTACGACTTCCGCTGCCTCAGGCTCCGTTCCTCAGCCGGGAACCGAACCCTGTCTGGAGGTTCCACCTATTGCGGCGCTAGCTCTGGGTCAAGAGCCTGCTTCCTCTGAATCCTTGCCCTTGCAGGCTCGTATCAAAGAGTTTGAGAATGCCGTGAGGCAAGTGATTTCCCTCGTCAACCTTAGGATGGGCAGCTTTGACGGTTTCAGGCAATCCCTCCTGGATCGCGTGGTCGACTTTCGGCGATCAGGTGAAAACCGGCTTGCTACACGTTGCATGCAGGGGCTCCGTCTTTTGGAGTCGCGTATGATAAGGCTAGAGACATTGCTACGAGAAGGTCCGGAAGTCGACCTGGAATCTTGCCTGGTCCATGTCAGGCGCCAGGAAGCCTAGGAACAGGAGGTCCGTTCCAAAGAAATAGCGGACTTGGAATTCATCGTTAACTTCTGGGTGGGTCAACAACACTTGTTGGAGGAGAAAATCGTCGACCTCAATTGCACGATAGCTCGTCTAAGAACTGAATTGGGACAGGCGGAGGCGAATCTGAAGGGGCTCCAATCCGATGTCGTAAAGGTCAGCAAGACCGCTGAGGCGGAAACTCGAAACCTCTAAGCCTTGCGCCAGGAAGATGCTGCCGCCAGGTCGAGCTCTAAAGACCGAATTCGGAAGGCGGCCAAAGACAAAGCTTGGGCGGACCACGCGAGAAGGGTGGCAGTGGCCAAAGAAGAACTCTCCTCTTTCAGCCTACTCGACTGAGATCTCGGTCTTGTGATTGTGTTAAGACATTTTGCTTATGACTTGTTTGTTTATGAAGCCATGACTTTGCTCAAATGTATTGTCTTAAAAACTGGGTGCATGTTTTGCTTCTTGAATGTAATATTATGACTTTCGTAGCTGCAAAAACCATAACTTTGTTCAAATGTACTGTCTAGAAGCATCTGATGAAGTTCGTGTTTTCTTGTCACGCACACCTCCTTTTGGTATGTCGTCGTTCAGTGTTTTGCTTGAATGGCCGACGGCGACTTAACATTGCAGGCGAAACCCTTTGAATGGTGATGAGCTTACGTCAAAGGTTCAACTCCGGTATAGGCGAGTTTACGCTGTAGGCAAACTCGAGTGATTGCGAATTAGCACTGCGAGCCACTCTCCAGAATGCTGGTGAGTTTCTGCTGTAAGTGAAATTAGCTTGATGGCGAGTTCGCTTGAAGGTTAACTTCGACTGTTGGCGAACTCAGGCTGCAGGCGAAACTCTCGTGGTGGCAAGTTCGTGTTGAAGACCAAATCTGACCGTTGACGAGTTTAAACTGCAGGCGAGACTTATGGGAAGGTGAGTCCACGCGGCAGACCTAACTTGGCCTCTGGCAAGTTTAGGCCGTAGTCGAGGATTCAAAATGCGGACGAAACTCCTACGGGCGAAACTCGTGCCACGCGTTTGCTAGCGGGTCCAAATGCTTGCCAGCTAAGGCCTTCGGGACGTGTTAATGCTCATTAATGGCGAAGTGACAGAACGCTTCGCCTCTTGGGCTTAATCCGATCGGTCGGTTTGGAGTCCCGAGAGGAATGGCCTTTATTAGCGTTGAGCTCGAAGCGTCGCAGGACACCTGGGCCGCTCGATTGCTTGGGGCGACGGATCTCGACCGTCGCATCTTCGGGTATATACACATAATGTACTTGCCATCTTTTCAGCAAGGTTCTCTTTCTTTCGAGATAATTCGCTAAAAAGAAAATTGTTGCAGGAAC
The DNA here is from genome assembly GCF_001876935.1 of Asparagus officinalis. NCBI lineage: Eukaryota > Viridiplantae > Streptophyta > Magnoliopsida > Asparagales > Asparagaceae > Asparagus > Asparagus officinalis. The sequence continues at coordinate 71,162,833 of NC_033796.1, forward strand.
TTTCTTTGATTCATGGCCTCCAATTCTGACCATAGTGCTTCCGAGGGCGTCGGGTCTTCCGCCACCGTCATCGACGTTGGTGCTCCCCCCGCTTCTCCTGCGAGTCTGGTCCTAGGCGGTCTTCATTGTCCCCAGTATCCTACGGCCATCCTGTGTGTCAGAGGCCCTCCAGAGTTGGAGCCGGTTGGTGCACGGGATTGCGTATCGTCTCCTGTCGCCCGGAGGGCGGAGAGAGTACTATGACGTCTTCCCCTCGTGGACGGGTCTAAGGGCCTGACCCCCCCTCCGCAGGTACTCGGCCTCGCACAGTGCGCCTGTGTAGCGTTGAGCTTTAATGGTCCTATGGAGGGGGTTGACTGCATACCTTTCGGAGTCCCCACCCTCTTTCGATGCTGCCTCCCTGCTCCGCGCGTGAGGAGCCGGGCGAAGCGGTATCCAGGCGAAGGAGGCCCGCAGCTCAAACGTCTTACGCAAGCCGGCATCAGGCGGGTATTGGACGGTTCCATGACGCTTTATTTGGACGCCCACCTTGCTTCGAGGGGATGCCGGCTCTTCTCGCGCCGGCTGAGGCCAGGCTACGGGCAGCTAGGAGCGTGAGGCGATGGCAGGCACCTCGTGCCATAGGCTTGCCGGAGCGCGTGGGGACAGGCATGCCTCCAACTTCTTTGCCAAGGAGCGAAGAAGATGGCCGAAGGTGGCCCTCGCCAAGCTGCAGCCAGTCGCGAGCAAAAGATGGAGGGCCGATTGGATCAACAGCCGTGAGGCGGATTCTTTGTGCAGGTCAAGGCCAAGATCGCTGCTTTTAGCCTGCTGAAGTTCCTGTAACGCCCGCGCTGTTTAAATCCCCCCCCTTTTTTTTTCTTTTTTGTAACTCAGTTGATGCGGGTTGCATCATAACTTTGAAACTTCATGTATGTTCTTTTGGCTCGTAGTGGCTCTTTGCCTTGTTCATACTCTGTTTTTCATGCACCATTTCCTTTTCTCTTTTATTTTCTGGTGTGGATATATGCTTGACCTGTATGTTGGATTCTCCTGCGCTGTCTTGGCGTTTGAGTCGAGCTGCTCATGCCATCCCCAGCGGTATGGCGAGCTTTTCGACTACTTTGCCTTAGAGTTAGTCATTAGGCTCATTTCCTGTTCTTGGCTGTTCACGACGTAGGGTCGGGTTAACTCCGACCTTCACGTTGCAGCTCGAGTGGAACCGAGAGGGTAACACTAAGCTTGAAGCAAAGAGCAGTCTTTTGTGCGCTTGGCCAACTAAAGAACCCAATTTTGACCCACCATTCAGCGAGTTGTTGTCTGGGGGACCGACGGACATGCCGCCTGTCGGACTGCCATTGACAATTGTCGTCGTCTGAGTGGGCGAAGACATAGGTGATAATCGAATCGTTCAGGGATGTAGGAATGTGACGATTGATTGTTGTAGAAGCCATCGCGTGGTAGGCTACTACCCTTCGGTTATCCTAAGGGTAAGTTAGGATATCCGGTATAGGTCAAGTAGCTCAGGGACGTAAGAGTGTGACTATCGACCGAAGTAATAACACGTCGCATGGTAAGTCATTACTTAGGCTGTGCCATCCGTAGGGATAGCGGCGCCAGCCATCCGAGGTGATCATTAACCTGATGGTGTTTTGTTGCGATTGGAGCAACTACAGGGACCCACTATCCTTTTGAGGAGGATTGGTAAGCTATTTTTGTCAGAGGTGTTCGTTAACGTGACAGGGATTGTCATGATTGGGACGATTCTGAGGACCCACCATCCTTTTGAAGAGGATTGGTATGTTGATTTTGTCGAAGGTGACAGTGGGGGTCCCGCCATCCTATTGAAGAGGATTGGCGGGGGATTATGGCTTTGGTCCTAACTATTTGAAGGTTTGACCGAGTGGGAGTTTGATGCAGCCCACCTGAAATGTTAGTTCCGCCTGGTCTGGGCGGTTTGCCTGTACTGGTAACTTGGCTCAAGAAACAGAAGAGCCTAAGTTATTAAGCTCGCCTGACCTGAGCGGTTCGCCTGTACTGGTAACTTGGCTCAAGAAATAGAAGCGTCTAAGTTATTAAGCCCGCCTGACCTGAGCGGTTCGCCTGTACTGGGAACTTGACTCGAGAAGTGGAAGCATAGGGAACAGTTTAACCTCTTATACCAGTTGGAGGAGCGTGAGGACCAGTTTAGACTCATGTACTCATAGGAGTTTGGGAAGAAGAACTAAGGCTAGTACTTCTTCAAGTATTTGCCGTTGATGGGCATCATAATCTTATCGCCATTTGGCTTGACGAGGCGATAGGCTCCATTCGAATGCTTGATCAATTTCAAAGGTAGGATACTCATCGCAGATCCTGGGTCAACCTGAATTCGATCTACCTTCGATGAACCGACGTACCCCGTGAAGTATAATGGTCGGTCATGAGATGTGCTTTTGATGAGCATGTCCTCCGGAGTGAAGGTGATGCGCGGGACCCGTCTCTCGGATGTTTGGCAACACGTTGCACATTCCTGTTCAGAGTCCTCTTCCCTCAAGAAGTGGGTGGAGAAAACCTCCGAGTCAGCCAGTGCCTCTTGTAGAGCTTCCCTGGTAGGACTGGATAGCCGTAAGAGATCGTACATAGTGATTCGTGCGGGGATGCTCTTCAGCTGCGCGAGCACATTGAACTGGAAATGTTGGCGGCTTGAGCCTAGTCCGTCTGGATTGGGAGGGGCTGTTGTGGCTGGCCTCGTGGGAGGTCCTGCCGGATTCTCCACCCTCGCGGGATATTCCTTCGCGAATTCCTTCCCTGCTCTCGTGGTGAGGACAGTGGCTTCCTCTTCGAAGTCAATCAGGGTGGTCATCGCTGTCTTCTCTCCACCTAGAATAGCGGAGATGACATTACAATGTTTTCCTTTAGCCCCTTTTGAGGACTTTGTAGTCCACTATTCATCGTTGATGAGGTCCGGATGGACCCACATCACCTGACCCGACGGCAGAACCTACGAAGCTAAACCCTTCTCCCGCTGGTTGTGAGGGTCATCATTGGTGATCTTCAAGATGGCCTTGGGAATGGGAATTATCCCTGCCGGAGCTTGGACTTTAGGGAGATTTGTTCCAAAGCTCAAGGTGATCATATTCGTGGTCACCTGCTTTTGAACTTTCTCTTTCTTCAGGACCCCCACATCGTAGAGGGCTTAGAGTTTGTCCTTGAGGACGTAGCATTTGGTTGTGGTGTGGCCCAGGAATCTGTGGTAGGCACAGTAACTTGGGTCATTGGTTTTGTCCGCCTCCTCAGGCTTGGCGGCTTCTGGCAACTTAATCCGCCCACTCTGTGGTAGGCACAGTAACTTGGGTCGAATGTCGCCACCACCTGATCCTCTATGAAATCATATTACCGCGGGGGGTGTTGTTCAAATTGCCTCGGTTTGGGTTTTTGAGCGGCCTTCGGCGTCGGGGTAGAGTCAACAGCCATGATCTCTTTTCCTCTAGACCGAGGGGGATTCTTTGGCGCGGCTGGTTCTGCAGCTCCCTTCTTGGGCTACGGTTCTTCGGACTCTAGCCTTTTTATCATGTTTTCTACTTGCTTGCCCTGGCGAACGAGTTCCTTCCACGTCCGGGTTTCCACCGCGCCTACTTTGGATAGGATGTGGATCGAGAGGTTATTGCGCCACATCTCGATCAACGTGGATTCGGAAACTTGGTCCCGACAGTGGACTGGTCGGTTACGGAACCTTTTCACGAAGTCGTTCACTGACTCCGACTTTCGTTGCTTTTCGGCGAGGAGGGTGGCCATTGACACCTCCGTGTCGTCGTCGAAGAAGCGGGCGAGGAAGAGCTTTTCAACGTCGGCCCACACCTTGATAGAGTCGGGCTCTAGTTTGTGGAACCATTCAAAGGCCACCCCCTTGAGGGTGCCTATGAATAGTCGAGTGAGAATGGCGTCGTTCCCCATGAGGAATCCAGTCTGCGCCATGAAATAGTAAATATGTTGCGAGGGCGAACCCTTACCGTCAAACTGCACCAAACTAATTGGCTTGAACTTTGCCGGGTAGGGGACCGTATCCTATTCAACAGGGTAGGGTCGGACCACCCCCAGCTTGTTCATGTTTTGCTGAAGTTTGAGTGCGTTGAGTTGATTCTGGAACTCGTCAAACCTCTTGTCGTGGGTGCTACCCCCTGTGTACGACGTTCCTATCGACGTCTTGGAAGAGTAATCAGATTGTAGATTACTATTATCTTCTGTCTCAGTCGCCGGACGACGAGGAGGTACCCACTACTTATCCCCTGTTCGCGGGGGTACGGTGCGCGGGGTTCTCTTATTCTTCTTCTTCTTCTTGTTCAAGAGTTGTTCCATCATCTCCCTCAGGGAATCTATGGTCGCCTGTTGCTCTTCGAGCTTCTGGGCGACCGTCTGGTCATGGGCGAGTTTGGCCATGTGTACCCTTGCTCGCGCGTCTTGGCTTGAGCGTGAGGTTTGGGACGTGGCCACCGCCGAGTGAGCCTCGTCTTCACCGTAGGAAGGGGGGGACTAAAGTGGAGTAATCGAACCCGATGCTTGCCCCTCTGCGACTGCGGGTGCGCTGGTATATACCCTCTTCTCGGTGTTGAGCGAACCGAGAGTTAGGTCTCAGCACGGAGTCTGAGTCTGGCGAGTCGGAGAGTACCATCTTCCCCTTGTCCGTCATGTTAACTGTGGTGGACGGGAGCTCTAGGTCGTCGGCAGCGCGCCCTTTCTGGTGATGACGCTTTCGAAGGGATGACCTTGGTCGAGAGGACTGTTGAGAAAGTCTCTCAAACACCAAAGGTTTCGCCGTTCCAACGCATTGGCAGTCAGCGAGGACCGTGTGGATGAGCCTCTCGCAGTGGCACTGAGGATTCGTCTCATGTATAGTGTGTTTGCGAGTTAAGTATTCCCGGAGGTCTTCTGTGGGCGGTTGGTGACAACCCCCACCCTCAGAAGGGTCGCTCGGGTGAGTGCACGAGAGATCTTTGGACGTGCTCTCTGGTGCGCGTTGAGTGGAACGTTTTGGTGCTAGAGTCAGGTGATCTCGCCTTGACGGGCGAGTTCTCACGTTCGGGCAAACTCTAGCGCACAGGCAAGTTTCAACCCTTCGCTTGAACGAGCGGGTTCGTGAAGTGTCGCCTACTTTTTCACGTTTATCCGCCAAGGGGTTATGGCAAGGCTCGTCAGCCTTCGAGGATTCGCCTATTCGGATAGGCTCGCTTGTTGGAGGTGAGTTATTCGCATCAGGGATATGACCTGAGAAGCGAAGTTCTCCTGAGCGGGTGGCTCTGTCTCCCTTGGTCGGCGCTCCTGATTTGGAGAGCCTCCCGACGTCGGGCAGTTTACCTTCTCGCCTAGCGTTTCTCGGGCCTGTACAATGATTCAGGCCATTGTGGGAAACGGAGGTTTGGACCTCCTGTCTGACGAGTGTTTACCGTCGCTGTTGGCTAGCTCTCCCAGCGAGGAGAGCATCACCGCGGGCTGTGGCAGTGCAGTTTGTGCCGGAGTGAACCAGCGTTTCCTCCGGGACAGGTGTCTGCGGGGATCGCTTGGCGATCCCTTTGGCAGACCCTTGCCCCTTACTCTCGATCTCCGGCTTAGCCTTGATCGATTGCGAGGGAGCGGGTTCCCCTGACGAGACTCGGGTGGAACCCTCAGGTGCGGAGGCTTTGACCGTTTGAGGTCGGCCTCGGCGCACGACTCTGTGGCGTTTGCGGGACGCATCGCCACCAGAGGAGGAAGAAGACAAGTACTCTTCGTACTTGGCTTGGTCGAACTCAATCTCTAGGGACTCCACGGTCGTCCCGACAGCAACTTCATCGAATTGAGCCACCACCATTTCGTTTGATGAAACAACTTCTCCCACTGTGGTTGCCATCTTCTGTATAGGTGTAAATTTGATTTCCCGAAAACAAGGAGTTTCGTTTGTATTGATAAGAAAGCTTATTACAAACTAATGAATCGAAATTACAACAGAAGTAGAGAGAATGCCCTCTTTGTTTAGTGTGGGGACTTTTGGTGGCTATAGGATGCTTCGCTCGATGCTTGTGTCGAGTCTGCTTCCCTTGGACCATTCGATCGAGGTTGCTGGAGAGCTTCAGTACGCAGTAGAAGCTCGAGTCGATGGAGTTCGGATCTGCTAGTTCGCCGGTGATCGGGGCTCGGAACTAGGCAGTGGTGCTGTAATGAAAGGATTATGCAAACGGCTTGGTCTCGATTGATCGATGATATCCTCGATTCTGTTCTCGACCTTGTTCTCAATCTTTTTCTCAGAGTTTTCCGACCTCCTTTTAAAGGTTGTTGGAAGAGGCTCTTAAATGAAAGAGAGACAGTTCTGCTGTCCCCTGAATTATGGGATGTGACCATACATTGCTTCAGAGATTTTCTACTGTTCACCCGTACCATGAGTGGTCCTTCGAGGAACCGTGTTTTGCATCACGTTATGTAGGAATAGGAAAGCCCTTCCTCGTACGTGTGACAACGGCTGTCAGGTACTCGAGTGGACCTGACCAACCCACTGAGTGTCGGCGGCTCTCTCCTCTCGCTTGGACAAGTGAGGTAAGTCGCATTTATGAGGGTGCAAGTTGATTTGGCGTTTTGTCCGATCACTTGTATCGTGAGCGGCCATTCGGCGGGCCTGGAATACCATGTCTTCTCTCTTCAGGCTGAGAGAAGTGGGAGAGCGGGTTCCCGGTACTCGAGTGGGCATGGGCAGCTTCGTCGAATGCCGGTGGGTCTGGCTCCTGACTCGGACAACCGAAGTGAGCTGCATTTATGAATGTTCAGGTCGACTCGACACCTGCCCAATCATCCATACTGTGAGCGGCCACTTTACAGCCTTGGAGTACTGTGCCCTCTCCCTTCGGGTCGAGAGGAGTGGGGAAGCCCGCCTCAGCACGCGGGGTAGCAGGTACCTGGCTGCGTTGGCGGCCTTGAGGTTTGCTGGCGGATTCGACTACAGACTTGGTTAGGCGAGTTGTGATAAAGAGTGAATTCGCGTGGCTTTGGACGGCTTCCCCTTACAGGCGGATTCTTCGCAAGTTCATGAAGGTATTTTTTACCGTCTCCACTCGTCTTAACTTCTCTGAGCAAAATCACTTCAGCCTATTTGGAGAAGTAATCGGTAATTGCTAGGATGTATTGATCGCCTTTGACTGATTGGGGGAAAATAGGACCACGACGTCCATTCTCCATGTTTCGAAAGACCATGATGTAGCCGAAGGGTGTAGATGCTCCAGGGGTTGGAGCATATAATTCGCGTGCACTTGACACGCGTGACACTTTCGGGCATATGCGACGGTATCTTTGATCATGGTGGGCCAAAAATATCTCATCCTTCTGATGCGGTCGTAAAGTTTAGGGCCAGGTAGGTGTATGTCACAAACTCCTTCGTGCGTCTCCTTAAGGATTTCTTTTGCCTCTTTAGTCGATAGGCAACATAGTAGTGAACCATTATACCCCCAATGATATAGCATTCGATTCTGTGTTATAGTAGAATCTCGGTGCTCTCCGTCGGATTGAGTCTCTTTCCTTACGTCTTCTGATAAAATCCTGTGTAGGATGTAGTCTATTATAGGAAAACACCAATCTCGGGATTCGAACTCAACTTGGATAGAATTTAATGTGCTATTGGGCTTCCAAGCACTTTTCATCAAGAATCTCTAGTTTTTTAAAATATTTCTGATGTTGTTCTTCGGTTGTCATCTCCGTTGCAAGAGTGATCCAAAGAGATGGAATTTGAATTTCTAATGGAAGAACTGCTTCACTCCTATACACTAGAGAATACGAGGTTGCTCCAGTAGGCGTGCGAACTGTGGTGCAATAGGCCCATAGAGCTTCGCCGAGTTTATTGTCCTAATCTCGTTTATTAGTCTTCACGAGTTTTGACAAAAGTTTTATGATAGTCTTGTTAAAGGCTTCAGCTAGTCCGTTCGCTATGGGATTGTAAGCCATCGAGGAGACGTCTTGAATTTTGAACTTCTCGCAAAATTTGATGGAGGCATTACTGACAGACTAAGGACTATTGTCATGTATGATTCGTCTTGGGACACCATACCGATAGATAATATGGTGTTTGATGAAAACCATAACATTGCTCGTCTTAACTTCTCTGAACAAAATCGCTTCAGCCTATTTAGAGAAGTAATTGGTAATTGCCAGGATGAATCGGTCCCCTTTGACTGATGGGGGAAAAATAGGACCCACGATGTCCATTCTCCATGTTTCGAAAGGCCATGATGTACTCGAAGGGTGTAGATGCTCGGGGGGTTGGAGCATATAATTCACGTGCACTTGACACGCATGAAACTTTTGGGCATATGCGACTGTATCTTTGATCATGGTGGGCCAAAAATATCCCATCCTTCTGATGCAGTCGTAAAGTTTGGGGCCAGGTTGGTGTGCACCACAAACTCCTTCGTGCGTCTCCTTAAGGACTTATTCTGCCTCTTTAGTCGATAGGCAACGTAGTAGTAAACCATCATACCCCCAATGATATAGCGTTCGACTCTGTGTTATAGTAGAATCTTGGTGCTCTCCGTTGGATTGAGTCTCTTTCCTTCACGTCTTCTGATAAAATCCTGTGTAGGACATAGTCTATGATAGGGAAACGCTAGTCTCAGGATTCGAACTCAACTTGGATTGAATTCACTTCTTTAATATCCTCTTCTCCGCCATCTACATTGTAGATTGGTACGAAGAGCTAGTAAGTTCTCACCGTAACAAATTGTTCCGTTTCAGGAGGCTGTGCCAGAGATACTGCTAATGCTGCTAATGCATCTGCGTAGGCGTTCTGTAAGCGTGGAATATATTCGATGAAGAATCATTCAAACAATTTTTCCATCTCAACAGCCATCCTATGGTATGGTATCAAATCCTATTTTCTGACCTCATACTCCCTTTGAACTTGTTTAACTACCAGTTGAGAGTCACCGAAAGCTTCAAGGTACTTGACCCTCAGCTCTTTAGTGAAGCTGAGTCTAAAAAGTAGCGCGTTATACTCAGCTATTTTATTTGAGCACGGCTCGATCAGTGAGTAGGCTCGAGGCATCACATGTTTTCTTGGGGAAACTAAGACAACTCTGACTCCGGAGGAGATCTTAGAACATCCAGGAGCACTTGCTATGTTAGTTGCTCGAGAAGAACCATCAAAGTACAAACGGCATACATGTTGATGAGAAGTTATGTTGGCTTCGTGGGTTTCATCTGGCAGATCATCGTATACCTTGGCGGTATTCATAGTTGGGTTAGCTGCCAGAAGATCAAAAATAGATTGTCATTTGACTGATTTTTGTTGTTTAAAGTGCAGATCATACTAGGACAGAAGCAGAGCCTTTTTTGCTAACCACCAATTCATGAAAGCTGGCTGTGTCATGAATACTCAGACAGGGTTAATATTGGAGATGACATAAATAGTATATCTAACTAAGTAATGCTGCATCTTTTGAATTGTGAATACCAAGGCAAGACACTCCCTCTTAATCATTGGATATCAGGATTCGGCACCCACAAGGGTCCGGCTTAGGTAATATACAGCCTGTTCATGACTGTTGTCGTCATCTTGTGCAAGTAATGCACTTAACGAGTGGCTCGCCGCCTTGACATAAATCAAGAACAGTTTGCCTGATTTTGGTGCAACGAGTACATGGGATTTCAAGAGATATTCTTTGATATCTTCAAATGCTTTTTGACAAGCGTCATCCCATATGAATGATACACCTTTCTTTGTGAGTCTGAAGAATGGCAGACATTTTCCTGAAAGGTTCGTAATAAACCAACAGATGTATGCTAACCATCCTTGTAACCCTCTGAGTTCTTTAAGGTTTCTCGGGGGTTGCAATTCATTATCAGGGTCAATATGAATACCCTTGGTAGTGACAGCGAATCCAAGGAATTTGTTGTTAGACAATCTGAGGAAAGATTTAGTAGGATTCATCTTCAGTTGATAAGTTCGCATTAAGTCAAACATCGTCTTCAAGTCTTTAATGTGATCATTCTTGTTACGGCTCTTCACAACTAGATCGTCCACATAGCATTCAACGGTCTTCCAAAGATGCTCCTGAAAAATCTTTGACATGGCTCTTTAATATGTGGCACCCACGTTCTTCAAGCCGAAGGGCATAACTGTGTAACAGAAGACATCGAGGGGTGTTCTGAACGCGATATGCTTTTCATCATCTGAATTCATCTTTATTCAATTGTAACCAGAAAATCCGTCCATGAAGGACATTCTCCCGAACCCACACATGTTGTTGATGATAACATCTGTGATGGGAAGAGGGAAGTCATCTTTTGGGCAGGCAGCGTTAAGATCTCTAGAGTCGATACAAATCCTGATTTTTCCATTCTTCTTAAGGATCGGGACAATATTGGCAAGCCATTCAGGGTGTTGCTCCTCCCTGACGAAACCCGAGTCAATAAGCTTTTTAACTTCGGACTCGATCGTTTCTATGATTTGCAGACGAAACTGTCTTTGCTGTTGTTTGACAGGTTTGACATTTGGCTTAATATTGAGGTGATGCATTGCCACATTAGGATTGAGCCCTGGCATATCCTCGTAGTTCCAAGCAAAAACATCGATGTATTCTCTAATGAGGGTAATTAACTCTTCTTTCTCATTTGGCAGGAAACTGTTGCTAATGAAAGCAGTTTCGGATTATCTTCGTCACCCATATTCACCTGAATTACTTGGTCCTCGGTAGGGGTTTCCCTTTGTTCAAATCTATCACCGTACTGCATATTCAGGTGATGAACCCAAGGGTTCCCATGTTGGTATTTGATCGTCTTCTTCGACAGTGACGAAGTTAATTGTAGTTAAGTACGACATCATTCTTTTGAATATTTCCCCAAGACTAGCATCGGAATCCGAGGCTGAAGAATCGGAAGAATATCCGTCTTTACCCTTATTAGCTATTTGATCGATGACTTTCCAGCAACACTCGTCATCGGATGAGGAGACATAGTCTAAACCTCTTCTGTAGCTATAATAATTATCGGGTTTTCCTTTTGGTACATAAGCCATAACAGGTGAAACTCGTGGACCTCAACCGAAACAAAGACCCTCTCCAAGTGCGAAGTCATATCTGTATCTCTTTATGAGGTTCTGTGCTTTTGTATCATATCTGAATAAATGGGGAGCTGGTTTATCTTCATCGTCCTCTTCTCTCAAGAAATGACCTGGTACTGAAAACTCCTTCCCTTTACCATAAACGACTTCCTTTTCACCCCCTGTCTTTGCGGGGACAACAAGTGTCGTTCCGAACGAATCTTGAACATGCTTCTTCATCATGGAATATGATTGAAGTGGCACATACAAGTCGGGGTCATCATATAACCCCTTCATGATGTTATCAAGACACAATGAGTACTCTAAATCATCATTTATTGCTATTTTTTTGGCAAGTTACCAATTACAACTACTATCCGATGACTTTCCATCATCAAGATTGATTACAATAGGTACAATATCATTAAGTATAAAACCACCATTATAATCAAACCCAGCTTCGGTGTTAGCTTCCTTTCTACGCTGTCTGTACCTTAGGCTGATGGTTCAGTATCGGATTTAGCCCCGTAGAGAAGGGAGTCACTAAAATAAATTTTCAACTCCTTAAACGATTGCTTATCCGCGACCACCGTCTTGACCTCATTATTAGTGTCTACATATTTAAGAAACTGATGGAGGGTGGAAGGGACTATAACATTATCGTGAATCCATGGTCGACCCAACCGTAAGTTATAGAAAGTCTCTGCGTCGATCACATTACATGTGACTTCCGACTTCAAGTCTCCAATATGACACTTCACTCGGATTTTACCTAGTGGCCTGGACCCACTGGTATTGAATCCGTAGATTATAGTGCTCGTGGAGGCCAGCTTACTGGCTGGTATTCTGAGATTATACATCAATCAGAGTGGCATGATGCTAACAGCAGAACCCGGATCGACTTGGATCTGGTTGACAACACTGGAGCCAATGTGCCCGGTGAAGTACAAGGGCCGGTCATGCTTTGAATTCTTTGTCTGCATGTCCTCCTTGGTGAAAGAAATGCATGGAAAATGATATGCCGTGATGTTGTAATGTTGGACTGACAGCTCTGGTTCTTCAGGGGATGGCTTGATCTGAGTCAGGAAAACGTTAGAATTTGCCAAGGCTTCTTGCAATGCTTCCCTCGTATCTTTCGAGAGATGTAGCAGCTCGTATAGAGTTGTTCTAGCTGGTATATTAGCTAACTACGTCATAATGTCGAAGCGGTGCGGAGTGTTCAAGTTCCCCGGTTTATCTCTTCCAATCGGTTGATTGAATCGAGACTGCTTCAGGTTCTGATCCTCTTGGTGTAAGGGTTCTTTCTCCTTTAGCTTTTGCTGAGTTCTATCAACAGGTGCCTGTGGAATTATGACCACTCCTATTTCTGCTAATGTCTTGGAGGGAACGGTGTTGGTTACCCCCTGCTAAGCTAACTGCTCGGAGGCAGTCGGATACTTGAAATGGTATTTCTTTCCACTCCGGGTAGCAAAGAACGGTTCTCCGTTGGTCGCAAAGACTTCTTGCTCATCTTCGAAGAGCAGAAAGGTCGGGATTTCCTCATCCTTTTTTTTGGGATAGCTGAGGCTTCGCTGCAAGATTTTCCTCTCCCTTTTGACTTCTTCTTGGATAACGATCTGGCCCACTGTTCATCTTCAATTAGATCGGGATGAACCTAGAGAATATCATCATTTAGGGCTGTGTGTGGCATAAGTCCTTTCTGACGTTGTTCGTGAGGATCATTGTTGACAGTCTTTACTACTAAGTTCATTATGGTTTTGGGTTGAAACCATTTCAAAGGAACAGACCCGAAGCTGACTGATACTGCATTCTCACCCACCTTCTTTTCCTTAAACTGTTTCATAGTAATGACCACAACATCAATCAAAGCTTGGACCTTATCTTTGAGGGCGTAGCATGACTTGGTAGGGTGGTCGCTCTGTGGAATGCACAGTATTTTGGATCATTAACCCTTTTAGCGTCTTCCTGATCTTGGATCGGAGGCAACATAATCTTGTTGTTTTCTATAAGGTATTTGAAAATACCGGGGACTTTGTCTTCTTTAAAAGAGTAAACCTTTGGGAATTTTGGTTCTGAAGTCTTCTGTTTCTGAGGTTGTTGTTGCCACCATAACTACTGAGGCACCTTTTGCTACTGTTGTTGCGATTACAGTTGTAGCTCGAACGTTTGATTCGCATCCATTGTGTTTGCTTGTGCCTTTCCTTTGCCTCGGGGGACAAAATTCTACTACGGGGAATTAGTCGCTGTCTGACCTCTTTCGGCCTTCTTCCTTTTGAGGAAGCGTTCGGCTCGTTCTCCTTGGACCTTCAAATCCTTCCAAGTCTTGGATGACGCTATTCCCATGGCTTCGAGGATATCTAGAGAAAGATTGTTGTGACAGGTTTCTAGGATGAAGTCCTCGCTAACCGGATCTCTATAATTCATAGCTTTGTTCCGGAATCATTTGAAGAAATTTTTGACCAACTCTTCGTCCTTTTGCTTCTCATTGAATAACGTTTCAATTGAAACCTCAGTGTCATCATCAAAGAAATTTGTGAGGAACATGTCTTCCATGTCATCCCAACTACTGATACTTTCTGGCTTAAGACGACGATACCAATGAAGGCTGCTCCGTGAAGAGTGCCAACGAATGACCATACCATCAAGGGCTCATTTTCAGATATTATTCTCAAATGAGACTTGAAGTATATTAAGTGCTGAGTGGGGTAACCCTTTCTGTCAAACAGCATGAAGTTGATCAAATTAAACTTTCCGGAGGTATGGGATTGATTCCCACTCTCTCGGGTAAGGACACAGTATCCCGAACTTCTTTACTTCTTGAGCGCTCATCAACTCATTGATTTTATTCTCCAAGTCCCTCATCTTCTTATCCTCATTCGTATTTTTCTTCGAGTGATTCTAGGGAGAAGTGACGTGGTCCTCCTTTGTATTGATATCATCCGAGGAACCACCCCCAGCATTGTTGTCAACGGGAGGGGTGTCCATGTTGACATTCTCATCTAATTCTCGATCGCTATCAGCTTGTTTAGGATTGTTGTGATGGTTGGACTCTCCCTGGTGATTCGTCAGTGCTGCAATTTGTTGGCTGTGCATGTCTCTCATCTCCTGCATAGCCATCTCCATCTCAAATTTAAAATTCTCTTTCTACTTGGCTAAAGTCCTCGAGAATTTTAGCCATTTATTCGGAATTAATCATGAATGATTCATAAGATTGCCTTTCACTAGATGTCGTATCGTCAGAAGCTAATGCAGAGCAAGCATCTGACGTTTCGTCATCGGAGGACCATGACCTCCTCGTCTAGGTCTGATAGTTCCAGACTGCAGCCAAGTCATGTGCTGAGATACTTCTACAAAAGGCTCAAGATTGAAACATCATGAGGACTTGCCTTTGTCGGCCATGTTGATAGTTACTCGAGGGAACTCGTCACCTAAGTCGGTTGGCCTTCTTTTACAAAAACACCTCGTGTTTGGTTCGGACATTTCAGTAGAGATTCATTCAAATACTGAGACCCTTCGAGGAGTAGTCTCGTGGCAGCTACATTCTGACAACACTGCCTTGATGATTTTCACACATGGACAATGAGAGTTCGACTCTCGGATATTTCTCTTCCAAGACTTGTTCGTATTTTCCACCTGATAGTACAACTCATCAGTCTGATGACTAGAGAAACCTATCATGTGTTAGCATGGCTTTCTAGGTATAACATTATCATCAGACGAACTTGTTTCCCTCTGGGGGTACGACGCTTCATTGGCATCTCCAAGAGTCACTCGTTCAAATTGACGCCTTCATGAGCGTGAAACTCTAACGGGCTCTTGTACTTCAACTTGCAATCCGATGCGGTCGGTCATAAGAGCTTTCCCTTTATTATTGGGGGGATTAGTATGACCCCCAGCCTAAATGGTTGTTTGGGAGCCTTTCAACGGTCCTAATCATTCCTTAACAGGTGTTTTACATCAATCTTCGGGGAGAGGACCAAGGCGGTCTTTCAGAGAAACTCTGAATTTCGTAAGGTCCACACTACCAAGGGGAGTGGGATCCGAGTTGACGAAGGTTGAATGGTAACTTCGTCTGTTTTTGCCTTAGGCGCTGATTTGAACTTTGGCATACAAACCCATTTCTGTTGGGGCGATTTTCTGACCGCCTCTCCCTTCTGCATTTCTTGTGCTTTCAATACAAGGACTCGGACATGCGCAAGCAATACACGGTGCTTCTGGATTTGTTCCTTGAGGGTAGAGCGGGTCCTTTTGACGCGGACCCATTTATTCTTTTCTGCTTTAGAGGAGGGGTTGCTCGATTGCCGTTGTTGTTCTTGGTGCTGCATAGATTTTAGATCCACATCATAGCGGATCCCGTCCATTGGCTTAAAAGCCTTAGCAAGTTGACGCGCAAAACGTTGACACTGTCTTTGGCGTGCCCTCTTTGACAACGTTCGCACACCTTCAGCAACTGACTCTTTGGTCAAGGAGGAGTTCAGATCCACTGATCTAATTTCGTCGGATATCGGCGACACGTCGCAATTTACAACTGTAGTGGCAGCGACGCGGAGATCATCTTCTCGAGTCTTCGTGTCAGAAGACCAGTAGACTTTTCTAGATATATGAGGAGAGGCGAATCTGGAAGAGGACAAGTATTCCTCGAGCTTCTGCTGGTCGAAATCATATTCGACCTTTTCATTCACCAGGATCTTGATCGCTGGTTGTGGCACGACAGCTTCAGCAGTGAAGATGTTGGCTCCCACTGTGATCGCCAGCTTGTTTAGAGAGAAAGTTGATGTGTTTATTAATGTATTCATTACAACTTCATTTGTTATAATGAAAAAAAAGATAGTCTTTTTATAAGACTCTTACACAATGAATATAAAAAAATACAACTCTCGTCAAAACAAACACAATGGACGTTTATCCTTCACTGCTTGCATGAGATCTTGGCCTGTGATGGGAATGTTGATATCCATGAACTACCAAATGATCAGATCAGATCCGGAGCTACGTTGATTCACTAAGGAATCAAGAAACCAAAGCAATTATCTCGGTAATAGTAGGATAATCACTCTTCTCGAGATTACCACAACGGGGCAATCTCAAGGCAAAGAACCGAAAAGTGTAGATCTGATTAGCTTCTCTTCTTTATGCTAGCGAACTTGATATGATCTCCTCCTCTCTTCTAAAATTCGTGCTACATCAGTCTTCAATCTAGTAGGGCTTCACCAACGCTCAAGAATTCCAGATGTCAAAAAATAAAGGTCCTAGGGTTGTATTTATAAGCTTTAGGGCCTCTATTTTTAGATAATAATGATCGATTCACTCTTATCTTTAGTTATAACCATGTAACCACATTCTTGGATGATATTTTATTAGTTGGAACAAATCCAGGTGGTTAACGGTCGAATAACTGCTTAAATCTGCAAAAAACCTATTTTCAGGGTTGCGGACACCCATGGGTTTCTCGGCTAAGCCTTGGTCGAGACACCTCTTAGTGTCTCGGCTAAGGTTTGGCCGAGACACCTACGGGTGTCTCGCTGAGACCTGGAGCATTGTTTCACGTGTTCTGTCCATTTCCGCCGTATCTTTGTTATTTAAACTCGGAATTACATGATCCAAAG
This sequence comes from Asparagus officinalis, assembly GCF_001876935.1. Lineage (NCBI taxonomy): Eukaryota > Viridiplantae > Streptophyta > Magnoliopsida > Asparagales > Asparagaceae > Asparagus > Asparagus officinalis. The sequence continues at coordinate 71,179,450 of NC_033796.1, forward strand.
TGCAGAGGAAAGCCAGCAAGGATATCTACAAGCTCCCATGGTTGAATTGCATGGGGGTAAGATGGGACACGAGGGGCGCTTCATCTTCTAAAGTGACACATAGCTCCCAATCAGCTCATGTCTTCGTTATTCTGTAATTCCGTTGCTTCTGACGGTTCGCCAACTTTACTTCATGTGCTCACCGACGTTAATTAAGCTTCTGTGACTCGGATAGTGAAATTCATCATCTTCTCTTAGCTTCGAGCTGTTTGTGGGAACCTGTAGGCAATTTTTAACACCTACATGCATCTCAACACGTGTACATGTACACACTCATAAAGTTCATCATTAGCATGCTCATGTGTTTAAATGTGATTATTGTGGTTGTTTTGTGGCAAAATATTATTTTTATTTAAAAATAATATCTCATTTGCCAAATGTTTCTAGTAGACCACATGTTTTTAAATGTGATGTTTGTGGTAGGTTTGGACATCTTGCTAAATTTTGTTTTGATGCACAAAAGGCTCCTATTGTACAAAATGTTCAAAAAAGACCACCTTTGGTTGATGATGTTTCTCACTTACAAAATAAATTTAAAAGACCATCTTTGGTTGATGATGTATTTATCCAAAGCATACTAATCTTTGATCTTTATGGATAAAACTTATAAATATTTTGACAAATTTTCTTTGTGATCATGTATATAGGAAAGATGTGTCCATTATTTACATTAATACAAAATATCCTTTTTAGTAGACATCTTTGCCTAACCTCTTTGCTTGGAGATTTTTCTGGCGATTTGGGCATGTTTGTCATTTGAATCATGTATTTGCTCAATCATTTTTTTAATGATACTTTATGATTTTTATGAACTCTCATTTGGACTCTCTTTTGGTATCATTTTTATTGCATTTTTTGGATTCATGAATTTTCAAGAACAAGATTTTGGTTTTCATAAGTTTTCATGAACTTCTATTTTGTTTTTAATGTATTAAGATATCATTCTCATAATAATGTATTTATATATGTTCTCAATCAATTATAATTTATGGTTTTATAACTTATGAATTTTTTTGGATTTATTGACAAATCATTTGATTCTTGATTCTTGATTTTTAAACCTTTGATTTTCATTTTTAGGATTTTTTTTGTTTTTGATATATATCCTATGGATGTATATTTATGTTTTAGACTCTTGTGACTCTGTTCTTAATGATACATGTATATGTGTTCACTTTGTCTATCTTTGTATGTGAGTTGTGTTTAGCATACTTTACTTCTATGCTTGCTCACATATGTTTGCCTTGATCATTATTGCACATATTCTATATGTCTTTTTGATAGGGGGAGCCTTTCTGTATTTTTGTTTATACTCACTTGTGCTTTTTGTTAGGGGGAGCTTTTGTTCTCTTCTTAATCATATTGTTTGTCCCCATTTTGATATTGTCAATGGGGGAGAACCATGTAAATTGTGAGTATATATTACTTTGGTTTTTATGCATGAGCATTACAAATTATATACTCATTTGATATCATGCATATTTTATATACTCTTTGTGTAGATTGTTTGTCATCATAAGAAATGGGGAGATTGTTAGCCTCATGGTTATGAGCCTACTCCCTAATCTTGTTTTGATAATTACAAATAATTCCTAACATTGTGCGTCAAATGCTTGTATTTATTTTGTTAGGTAATCTACACAAATATTGATGTTGAAGGTTGGGGATGGAATTTGTTTGTGGAAAATTTGCAATAAGAAAATGAAAGAATTCTATTTGATTTTTATTCTCTTAATCTTGATTATAATTTGAATTCCCGATTACAAAAGAGAAGAGAATTGATGCAAATCCTCCCCTTTGTTTAAAACTAGGTTCTTCACGGTGGCGATGAGATGCCTCTCTCGAATTCTTGCGTTGAGTTTGCTTCTCGTTGACGATTCGAACGTCATGTTTCACTAGAACGTGGTCTTCTTCTCACGATTTGACGCTGTGGAGAACTTGCGTGATAAGTTTTAAAGAACTCTTGATGAGTTGATAACTCTGAATGAGTTTGAAACTCTATGAAAGAGTTAATTTAACCAAAATCGGTTTGTAAGCCAAGGATGAAGAAAGCTCCTGTTTTTGATCTCCAAATCTCGAGCAATTCCCCCAAAAAGCTAGCCGAAGATCTCTTCTTTTCTGCTAAAACCCCCGGCTCCGAACTCAGTTGAGTTTACTCCTATTTATAGGGGATTAAGGGGTGTAACCACCCTCTTAATTCACTCATAAGTGGGGCTGAATAGGGTGTAACCGCCCCCTTAAACTGCTCCCCAAATCGTGGGGAAAACGTTTTTGAAACCGTTCATTTCGTGCTTTGAACAAGTCAAATGCCAGTCTGAACGTTTTGGGTCCGAACTTTGCATTTTAGACTTAAAATGCAGAGTTGTGCCTGTTTTTGGCTGAAAATGTCGTGTTCGCATAGCGTTGTAAATCTAAAATGTAGAGTTGGGACGTAGAGATGAACTCCACATTTTGAGTCCACGAACCCTGTGTTTTTAATTGGAGCACTAGGGATGACCTCTGCATTTTGACTCTGAAACGTGAGCATGACCTCTGTGTTTTGATGTTGTAACACAGGGATGACCTTTGTGTTTTGATGGTGTAACGTAGGGATGACCTCTATGTTTTGAGGTTGTAACATAAGGAGGACCACTGCATTTTGAGTCTGAGACGCAGAGGCGAGCTCTGCGTCTTGATTTGAAGAGACCGTCAATTTGTAGTCTCTTTTGCTAGAGCATTGCAAAGACCGTAATCTTATAATCTTCATCTTGGCTCCTTGAAGATATGAAAGCCGTCAAATTGTAATTTCCATCGTTGGTGTTTGATGGGGATTAGCTATCTGTAGTTATTTTTAGACAACCTACAGAACCCCCTCCAAAGTTTCTGAAAGTTCGTGGTTGACTGAGACGAATTTTTTGAATACTTTGGATCTCAACTCAGATCTTAGAGTTGTTGATTCCTTATCACAAAGGAGTTGTTTTCTGCACCTACTTCAAAGGCATCTTGGTTGAAGAGATTTTCCATGCAGGACCTGTGTGATAATTAGCTTCGAAGAGAAACTATAGCAACGGTACAAGCTACTCATACACAAAAGCTATCAAACGTCACGTCACGGCTCACATCTAATCAGCTATTGGGCCTACAAAACATTCATAGGATTTTTGGCAAACCCTCAGCCATCAACGGATTTGATAAGCATTTACCGACTACCGTTTGAGTCGGGCTAGCATGTAAATTATTTGAATCCATTTTACATGTAATATTGTGCTAAGAGAATGAACCCTCTTAGACTTGATGCTATGATTTTGAATACATAAACTGTCATTTTTATAGGGAAAAGACTAATCAGTAACGCGTGTTAGGCATAGACTTATCTCTAATTAGGGATTGAGATAAAGTCCCCCATGTATGTGAGGCATAGATTTTGGTGTCCTTTTCGCAGCAAAAGACTAACCGGCAACACGTATTAGGCGTTGACTTATCCTTACTTAGGATTCAATATAAAATTCCCTATGCATAAAAGACATGGATTTTGGTGTCAATAATAACAACCTGCCATGATGTTAAATACGTGGGCTCTACCACTTTTACGGGAATATGCTACCCGACAGTATGTGTTAGATGCAGACTTGTCTATATTTAGGGATGAAGATAAAGTCCCTCATGCATAAAAGACATGAACTTTGATGCTACGATGTTGAATACATAGGCTTTGTTGTTGTTTCTTCATGTGTTATGTTTTTACATGAAACACTGAAAGAAAGTTGGAAGTGCCAGAGGTATAATATTAACTTGGCATGAATTTTAGAGTGAAATTCAGAAATTTTCTTCATTATCACTAGGATAATTATAGAAAATCTTTAATCCTCTAGGGATTTTATATTGAAAAAGGATTAACAAAGTTCATTAGGGGGTTTGACTGTTAGAGGTGTTATGTTAACCAAACAATATTTTATGGGCCTATCGCTCTATTGAAGAGAGTCGATAAGTTGATTTGATCGTTAGAGGTGTGATGTTAACTTGACGGATTTGTAGACCTATCATTCTATTAAAGAGAGTCGATAAGTTGATTGTCAGAGGTATGATATTATCGTGACAGAATTTTATTGTGATTAGAGTAACTTTGAGGACTTATCATCCTATTGAAGAGCATTGATAAGTTGATTGGTTGTCAGAGGTGTGATGTTAATATGACAGAAAAATGTTGCAATTGGAGCAACTTTGGCGACTTATCATCCCATTGAAGAGGATTGATAAGTTGATTGGTTGTCATAGGTGTGATGTTAACGTGACAAAAAATATTACGATTGGAGTAACTTTGTGGACTTATCATCCTATTAAAAAGGATTGATAAGTGGGTTGTCAGAGGTGTGGTATTAACATCACAAGAGAATGTGTACTTGTAACTTGCACAAGATTTTAGGAATTAGCGTCTCGCTGGGGAAACTTGCTAGGTGAGTTTATCACCAGATACGATGAATTTTGATACTTGTGATTTGAATAAGATTTTGAAGACTTAGTGTATTGCTGGGGAAGATTGCGATTTGAGAAATTTTGAGGACCTATCATCCTATTGACAAGGATTGATAAGTTGATTGTCAGAGATGTATTGTTAACGTGACAAATTAGGAGTGATGTAAGCTGCATTCAAACTCTATATGGATGATGATCATCAGAAGTGTATTGTTAACTCGACGATATGAAAGATTCGTTACTCTTAATCCAATAGATTCCAAGTAACCAACCCCCAGTCTTGATTAAGACTTAGAAGGGGAATAAAAAGAGGTAAACAAGACACATCACCTAGTGGGGCACTATCCATAAAGTCATATTAGAGGCACATCACCTGGTAGGTCACTATCTGATGAGTTTGACTATCAGATGTTACTGTTAACATGATAGTTTTGGTGGACCTGTCATCTTACTGAAGAGGATTGGTGGGGGGAATTTAGGGGAAATGGACTATCTGAGGTAATCATTAACGTAATAGTGTTGCTGGATTTTATGGTTGACAGAGGTATTCTATTAAATATGACATCTCAGAAAATTTATTACTTATAATCCAATAGACCATAAATAAACCAACCCCCAGTCTTGAACAAGTGCATGGGGAAAAAGGAGTAGACAAGGCACAACACCTAGTGGGGCACGTCATGCAACAGACCGTTATCTGAAGAGTTTGGCTATCAGAGGTAACTGTTAACATGATAGCTTTATGGACCCGCCATTCTATTGAAGAGGATTGGTTTTAGTGGTCGTAGTATCTTCCCCTTCTGGCTGAGAAGATTGGGCTTGGTCCGATTACTCTGGTTGATTCTGCTTACTTTGTTCTTCAGCTTTAATCCCGGCAGTAATTTTTTTGAGCTTGTTCACCTTGAGAGATTAGTTGTCTCTAGGGAACAGTATTCTGCAACTCCTATTCGTGTTAGAAGATTAGTCTGCAAGTTGTGTTGACAGGTCTCCACTAGGGTATACTATGTTATACCTATCGAACATCGAAGAGTTATGCTTCAGAACCTCTTGACGAAGTCTTTGACGGGCTCCCTCTTCTTCTGCTTAGTGACGAGAAGGGTATAGATGGAGACTTCTGTATCCCTTCAAAGAATCTTGACAGGAAGAGTCTCTCTAGATCCACCCACTTTTGGATATATCCGGCAGGCAGTTTCCTGAACCATTCAAAGGCAACTCCCTTAAGTGTACTAATGAACAATCGAGTTAGTATAGCATTGTTTGATATCACATTTCTAGTTTGTGACTTGAAATGATAGATGTGTTAGTTCAGTGATCCCGTGCCATCAAAAGTTTGTAGCATCGGGACTTCGAACTTTGGAGGATAAGGGGCTGCATCCCATTCGGCAGGATAGGACCTAGCAACTCCCTTATCTTGGATCTCACTTTTGTTAGCAATAGCATTGAGGCAGGCTTCCAATTCTTTCATTTTAGCCAATTGAGGATTCTGCTCATTCTTGGCTACTTTCTCTTCTTCAGATGAAGAGACTATGTGGTGAGCTTCTTGATTAGAGCTCTCATTCACTTTTTGTTCTGCCTTCGATGTGGACGATTCTCCTTTCCGGGAGGAATCCTGCCAAGGTTGTGACTCAACTTTCTGGAAATTGGCTCTATTGGTAATGATTTCAGCCGTCATATCCTGAAGTTGATTGATGGTTTCCTGCTATGCTCGGAGCATAGCCTCCTGCTCAGCAATTCTCCTCGCCAGATCTTTATGGTTTCTCGTCATATAGGCGGAGCTCTCATGTTCAACAAAAGAGCTTGATGATTGAGACTCTGTAATGGCTGAATGTTCATCATCGGAATTGGTTTCTCTGGCTAACCTCCGATAGTTGACAGAGGGAATGGCTCCTGTTCGTGTCCGAGTGCGTTGGTAAATTCCATAAGACCTATTTAGGAGGTCTTTTGAGCCAGAAGGCTGATTTTTCTCTGACTCATCGGAGCTAGGAACTGATGATCTCTCCCTGTCGATCATGTTGGAAGTAACTTCAAGGTATTCATCCTCTGAAGTCTTCTTCTTTTGTGAATGTCGTTATTGGTTGGGCAATGCAACGTTCGTTGGTCGGTTGAATATCGATGGTTTTGCCGCATATGAGAAGCATTGACATCCCGAGAGAACCGTAAGAATCAGTCGTTCACATTAGAATGAATAAATGACTTGTTGTATCGGTCTTTCTCTCTATATGAACACTCTTAAATCTATTGCAAAGACTCAAGAAGAATTACTCACTGATCATAAGGTTTGAACTGGAACCCCCATCCAATGATTGGACAGGACTGGTTTTGGTGAACAAGGATCTGGTTAAGATGCCTTAAATCCATAGACTTTTTATATCCACCCCTCAATCTAGGCGCGCCCCTGGCCGGGGGGTCCTGGGGGAGGGGGTGGACAACCCCCCGGTGGCATTCGAGGCAGCACCCCGAAGCTTCACGGTGTACACGAGGTTCTGTATTGGACTTTGTTACCTGAACGCATGCCTGAGCTCCAGGTTTTGCTGGTGAAACGCAGTCCTGAGATCTACATTTTGCTAGTGGAACGCAGTCTTAAAGTCTGCGTTTTGGTTTTGAAACGCATGCCTGAGAGTTGCATTTTGGTTCTGGAATGCACTCCTGAGAGTTGCATTTTGGTTCTGGAATGCACTCCTGAGAGTTGCGTTTTGGTTCTGGAATGCACTCCTAAGAGTTGCATTCTGTTTGAGAATTGCGTCCATAAGGAATGTATTTTGGTGTTGTAACGCATTCCTGAGGACTGCGTTCTAACTGATCAACATAGTTTTGAGATCTACGTTTTGATGTTGGAACGCACTTCTGAAGTTTACGTTCTATTTGGGAAACGCTCCCCTGAGGGTTGTGTTTAGCTTGGCTTTTGCAGAGCTCGTGTTGAGGATCACAAACGCGGAGCTCACGTTGATTGGAGGATTGGTTTTTTTGGAGTTGTGCTGAAGCTAAGTCTTCTCCTTCATAGAGGGGACTGTATGAATAGTGCAACCCCCAGGAAAGACATTCTTTAGATGAGTCGGCCACAACTAGAGCTTTAGTCTCCTTAGAGACTCTGCGGATCTGGAGTTTAGCCTTGGAGCTAAGGGATCCGGAGGAGAGGGCCTCATCGTACTTGGCTTGATCAAACTCCACAATGAGAGTCTCGACCTTGGTTCCAGCGAGGTTAACATTGGATTGTGCCATCACTTCTTCATCAGTGAAGCTAGTCCCTAGCAGAGTCGTCATCTTTTGTTTGTAGAAAATTTATAATAAGAAAAAAAAGAATTCTATTTGATTTTTATTCTCTCAATCTCGATTATAATTTGAATTTCTGATTACAAAAGAGAAGAGAATTGATACAAATCACCCCCTTTGTTTAAAACTAGGTTCTTGACGGTGGCGATGAGATGCCTCCCTCAAATACTCGCGTCGAGTTTGCTTCTCGTTGATGTTCCGAACGTCTTGTTTCACTAGAACGTGGTCTTCTCCTCACGATTTGACGTTGTGGAGAACTTGTGTTGCAAGTTTTAAATAACTCTTGATGAGTTGATAACTCTGAATGAGTTTGAAACTCTATGAAAGAGTTGATTTAACCGAAATCTGAGTTGATAACTCTGAATGAGTTTGAAACTCTATGAAAGAGTTGATTTAACCGAAATCGGTTTGTAAGCTAAGGATGAAGAAAGCTCAGTTTGAAACTCTATGAAAGAGTTGATTTAACCGAAATCGGTTTGTAAGCTAAGGATGAAGAAAGCTCCTATTTCTGATCTCCAAAGCTCTAGCAATTCCCCCAAAAAGCTAGCCGAAGACCTCTTCTTTTCTGCCAAAACCCTCAGCTCTGAACTCAGTTGAGTTTACTCCTATTTATAGGGGATTAAGGGGTGTAACCATATCCTGAATTCACTCTTAAGTGGGGCTAAATTAGGTATAACCGCCCCCTTAAACTGCTCCCCAAATCGTGGGGAAAATGGTTTTGAAAGCGTTCAGTTCATGCTTTGAATGAGTCAAACTCTAGTTTGAGTTTTCAGGGTCCGAACTGTGCATTTTAGACTTGAAACGCAGAGTTAGGCTTGTTTTTGGCTGAAAACGTTGTGTTCGCACAGTATTGTAAATCTGAAATGCGAAGTTGGGACGCAGAGATGAACTTCGTGTTTTGAGTCCATGAGCTCTGCATTTTTAATTGGAGCGCTAGGGATGACCTCTGTGTTTTGACTCTGAAACACGAGCATGACCTCTGCGTTTTAATGCTGTAACACAAGGATGACCTTTGTGTTTTGATGGTGTAATGTAGGGATGACCTCTGCGTTTTGAGGTTGTAACATAGGGAGGACCTCTGCATTTTGAGGTTGTAAATTAACGTAGGGAGGACCTCTGTGTTTTGAGTCTGAGACATAGAGGCAAGCTCTACATCTTGATTTGAAGAGACCGTCAATTTGTAGTCTCTTTTGCTAAAGCGTTGCAAAGACCACCATCTTATAATCTTCATCTTGGCTCCTTGAAGATATGAAAGCCGTCAAATTATAACTTTCATCGTTGGTGTTTGATGGGGATTAGCTATCTGCAGTTATTTTTAGACAACCTAGAAAATTGTGCTATAACGATCATATCAAATGGAGGTTGGCGAAAATAATAGTATGAAGCCATTAGCAATTCAAGTCATATACAAGATCAAGCTTCATCCATGTTACTAAGATCGAGCGTCATGAAGATCATTGCTTGGTACATTAATTAGTTTAGGTGTTTATAGTTGTGTGTTAATACTTCAAGCTCAATTATACACACACACACATATTTATTGACTTTATCAAAATATAGGTGTTTTTAAAAAATTATTGTGTTTTTGGTTTATAGACTTAGCAATCATTATATACATCTTTTACTAAGTCTATAAAATTATTTTTTAAGGTTTCAAAACTTTTGTTTAAGTCAAAAATAAAAAATCAAGTGTTTATACAAAAATGTATTTGAGTGTTTTTATAAAATGATGAGATTTTATAAATAGGAAGTGTAAATTAAAAAATTATTTTTGTAACATGTTTATTATCATGCTTATAAATTTTTTTAAAAGTTTTATATTTTTCTGAATTTATTTGCTATTTTTAAATAAACTTTAAAAATTAATTTTTGGACATGCACAGTCCCTATGCATGTTCATAAGTTGACTTATCATGTTGCATAAGTCGACTTATGAACTACTCTAGAAAGTGCATTTAGCCTCTACCAAGCCCACTTATATATCATAGCAAGTCGACTTATAGAAAGTCGACTTATGTCATTTCGCAAGTCGACTTATGGCTTGTTTTTTAACTTGGTGTTTTTCTGCTGCAAGTCGACTCATGTGTACTATAAAGTAGACTTATACCAAGTCATCTTGTGACACTGTTAAGTCGATTTATAAATCCGATCGTTACACAGTAACGACTATTTCTAGATTCTGTTTTTGGTTGAGTTTTTGGACATTTTCTTTGATTCTTGGGCTGGTTTCTTCAAGCCTATAAATACTCCTTTACATTAACTATTTCCAACAATCTAAGAAAGTTTTAAACAAGTTTTAAAAGAGTTTTAAAGTTTGATTAAGTTTGTTTCAAGTTTGGTGTTTGGTTTTCACAAAGAAGAGCTTACATCATTGGTTGAGGAATTCATACTCAATCTTTCATCATCAACTCTTTATGTTTATAGAGAAGTTTCCCTAACTCAATTATCCAGCACTTTATTCTTGAATTTCATATCTATTTTATTGCTAGTTCTTTTTGAGTTAGATTTTATTTGTACTCATTTATCTCACACACATCCCTATTGAGCTTCTAGGCACTATATTGTGGGTTGTGGTGAGTGATATTGTGAGAGTGAGCTTCATTGTGTTCTCATTCATTATTAGAGAACAAATTATAGTATTTGAAATTCATTTGTGAGTATCACTTTGTAATACACATTTACACTGAGAGGAGTGTGTGGTGAGTACGTAGTCGATTCCAAGAGGAGTGACGTCGGTAGTAAAGCCTAGTTTGAGGTAGTAAAGCCGAGCACTTGAGGTAGGTGATACGTGAGAACTAACACTTGAGGTTGTAGTTTGTGTATGTACATTGTGAGTGACTTGTAGAGCTTTCGGTGAACTAAAAAATTAAGTGTGTAGAGAAGTTCCGACTTCGAAACTGGGTGTGTCGATATAGGTGACGAGCGGAGACGTAGGTCAAGGGTTGACTGAACTCCATGATCATATCTTGTGTTTGAGTTTGCTATGTGTATATTTATTTTGTACTTGTAATTTACATTCTTGCTCATAACTTATTCATATATCTTTTGCAAGAATTAATTAATCAAAAAAGTTTTTTTAATTGGCATAAAATTGGAATTAGATTAGCATTGACCCTATTCACCCCCCTAGGGTCTAACAATTAATGTACTTTTGTATATGCAAGCTTGTAAACATTCCATCATATATGAATAAAATATAAAATGTTTTGCCTTGAATCAATTCCTTTACGTTGTGTGATCATATTTTGAATTTTTTAGGATAAATGAACTCCATTTTGGGGGTCTATAAGCCTAACTGTTTGAGTCGATAGAACTTGTCTCTTATTAGGAAGGTGTCTTGAACTTAAGTAGACGTCACCTTGCTTTTGAATTTTGATGGATAGTTGCCTAAGTTTTGTTTGGCCGAGCCGACAATTTCTTAAAAGAGTGGTACTCAAATTTCTTAGAGGATAAGTGCCTTCACTATTCGAGTCGATTCCTTGAAAGGTTGGCCACTTGGCTTCGGGGAGAGCTAATATTGCGTCTCTACTCGAGCGCGCCTGTTGTCAGCTCATAGTGTTGACTAGGTTATGTTGACTATAAGTTGAGTAGACGTCATTTGATGAGTTCCAAGATGCCTTTATTGAGCAGGTGAAGCATCGCTATTTCAAATGACGTGATGACGTTATAAGAAGTCATGCATCACAGTCACTTTGATTTTCGAGCGGAGGGGTGCGGAGTAAAGAGTGTGGTGCTTTGATTTTTGGGTGGACCATTTGGATCTCAAGGCCGATCTTGCCTATCTATTTTGAATGGAGATGATCGTCTTGATTACTACTGAGTCCTCCTTGGAGCCTATATATCCGTCTATTTTGAATAGAGATGATCGTCCCGAGTACTACACGTGTCCTCCTTGGAGCCTATATATATAATATATACTTATTTATATATTTTATCTAAGAGAAATAATTAATATATAATAAGCAATATAATATACTCCTAGTAAAATAATTTGAGTATGTTTAGTTAGCTTATATAATATATTATATATATATATCTTATGTTCTATATATATGGAGATATACATATATATTGTATATGTATAAGTATGGATATATATATATAGTATCAAATAAGAATTACATATATATGTTAGTACTGTATATATGGATATATATAATATATACTATATGATGGAGTGAGTAAGTAATATGTATATACATATAGTATAATAGTAGGTACAGTAAGAAACATGTATGATGGATATATATATGCGTACATAATATAGTGAGTAGTGAGTACGAGTATATAGTAATATAATATATATATATATACTATATTATATATATATATTAATATAGTATATATATATATAATATATATATATATATATAGTATGTATATATATGTATATATATAATATACGCAGTATATGTAAAGTTAGCATATATTGGTACGTATGAACGTTGATTAATTACCATTATATATATATATGTATATGATATATAGATATAGGTTTTGTTTGTTTTTTGTTAAGACAAAAATTATGGTGCTATATAATATATACTATAGTATATGTATATGATATATATGTATACTTCTTATATATATATCCTTCTTATTTAGTGATATAGTATATATATTATATTTAATATAGTTTATTACTTGTACTCAATATAATATCTAGATAGTAGGCTATATATATATATATATATACTTATATATAATATATATGTAATATACAATTATATATTATCATATGTATATACATATATATATATATATATATATAATATATAATAATATACTGTATACTATACACTATATATATATATATATGTATGTATATATATTATTGATTATTTTGTTATTATGTAATATTTATATATAGTAGCTAATAATTAATTACTTACTTATATAGTATATATTATAATGATATACATCAGCATATATACTATAATAATCACAGGGATAAAGTGAATCTAAGGTGACACCCTAGGCTCCCACCTAAGGACGCGGCCTAGAATCACATCATTTTCTAAATTTTTTTTACGATCCGATCCGTTGAACTTAATCTACACGTTCTTAAATCCAAACACACCAATTTTGGGGTGAACCCGTTGTGTTTTGACCATTCGTTGAGCCGTGCAAAACCATCACCTCCCCTCCTCCTCTCCAGCTCCCGAGATCGCCGCCGCTGAGCGTCGCCGCCGGGTCAGCGCCGTCTACTCCTCCTCGCCGTCGAGCTCAGCCCTCGTCATTAGCCACGCCTCCGATGGCATTCGAGCTCAGCCCTCAGGTGTATCGCCGCCTCCGGAGCTCGACCAAACCCTCGACGTCTGCCCTCATGGCTTCGAACAAATTGAAAGAGTCGACGTCTTCGAATTCTTCAAAATCAAAGCCTACCTCTTCTAAATGCAATAATCCTCCAACTTCGTAAGTAATTTGCCATGATATATCTAATTTTTAACTCTTTCTGAATTATAATTTTTGTTGTAAGCCATGATGTATAATGTTTGTGTTAATAAACTTGTTAATATGCGTCTTAATTTGCCCAAATATATTTAATTTTTAACTCTTTCTGAACTATAATTTTCTTGTAGGGCTAAGATAACACACTTGAGAATTCTGGCCAATTTGTGTTATTTTCGAGATTTAATTGATAAGCGAATAAAATTAGATGAAAGACACCTAAAATCCCTACAGACGACACCTTTTCACAGCTTTCTCAATATACCCACATCCTTGAGCAATGACCAAATAGCAATTGATTGCTTGATTCAAAATTTTAATCCTGATAAATGCTCATTCATGATTGGGAATAAAAATTGTGTGTTCGGTATAGATGATATTCACCGAATTACCGGATTGCCAAAGGAGGGAATTCCGATAAAAATGAGTGGGGCAGCGGCTAATACAATCTACACCTATTTTGTAAAGAATTATAAGAAAGCCGATGAGGAAAAGAAGGCGGTGATTTCGGGGAAGCGCGATAGAATGGCCGAGATGATTGTAGATATGATTAATGAAGACCCTATAATATGTGTGAAACTTATTGTGGCTTTCATTATCGGCTTCATATTATGCCCGCGGACATGTAAGACATGTCCCTTGTGGGCGTTTAGATATGCGGAGCAGTTATCAACTTTGCATAAATATAATTGGTGCCATGCGGTGTTCACTCTTCTTTGCAAAGAGATGAGTAAATCAAAGAAGTCTCTTAGTATGCGGGAATTAGGTCAGCGCTCAAATGCCGGGTACATGGGTGGTTTTTCCTCCGTTTTACTGGTGAGTTACATGAATATTAATTTGTATATCTTTTCATTTTGATAATGATTATTGTTTATGCACATGCTAATGTGTAGTTTCTTTTTTGTAGGTTTGGTTTTATGAAAAAGTAGGGGAATTAGAGTACACTTCAGATATTGAAAGGTTACCGCCGCTCTTTTGTGTGAAGAGTACTGGAAAGTGGAGGAGGACTACTATGAACAAATTATATAGAGTCCCGAAGTTGGTTACGGATAATGGCCAAGAGAATACTCCTCTTATTCATACGGCATCGCCAATAGTATTTGTACATATCGTTGCTCTAATAGTTCATTATTTTATGTCCCTTTTGTTAGTATCTATGTTTGCAACTATAGTATACGTACTAATACTAGCTTTTTTTGTCAAATAGGAATCAAGGAAAGCTGAATTAATTTTCTTAATTGCGGAGAAGACGTACGAGTTGAATGAGCTCACTACAGAATTACGAGAATTAGAAGAGCGTAGTGCTAGATGCCAAAAAAAAACCAAGGAGAAAGAGGATGACGGAAATGTAACTGAAGAAAAAAAAATCAAAGAGGATATGGAAGCTAAGGAATATGAGAATTTGGAAGGAACTGGGGAAGCCGATTTATGTGATGACTTTGTGATGAGCCCAAGAGACATGAGAATTTTAGAAGATGCTCGGTGAGTTTAGTTTTTTAAATTTTCTTGCAATTTTAATTTTTATATTTTCCATATAATTCTTGTGTAACTCTTTGTTAATTATATGCCTTCTCGACTCTATAGAGATGTTTCTCAAAAAGATGAAGGTGGTAATGAGAATAACAGAGAAACGCCATCTATCAAACGGGCTGTCGGAAAGAGGGAGAGGAAGGATGGACCCTCTGTTACTTCACCTTATATGCCTCTAGATCAACCAAAGGAAGGCACAAAGAAGAGACGTGTCATCCAGATATTGGATAGTCCTGATGGGAAAAAAAGTACAAAAATGAAGAAGGCTTCATACCTACATCTAGAGACTATCCAGGTAAGGCACTGGCGTTTGATTATGAGAACAAATTAATTGAAGACTTTCTACAATCGAGAATGAACAGGTAACTGTTACTGACTTATTCTAATAATAATCTTTGAATTTACTTAATTCTAGTAGCAATTTTCTCACAATGTACTTGCATATAGTGATACGTACATTTGGAAGTGTGCCGAAGCAAGCGTATCTCGCTTAGATGCTTATATACTATTAACGGGAGGTGAACTCAGTGACGATGTAGGTTCTAAACAATTGTGTTATTGATTGTTTGATGTTGTATATAAAATAATTTATATTAACTATTTTATTCATTCATGGTAATTTTTGTAGGTGATCGATGCATTTGTTATTCGGCTTTGTAACAAGATTGAAACAAGTGATAGTTATGATCGAAAGATACATGTCACAAGACCTTGGCTTGCAGTAAGTATATCCTTGTTTTTTTCACTAATTGGTGGATATTATTATTATGTTATCCCACAATGTTGACATTATTGCATCTTTTAGCAAGCATTTCTAGAAGGAAATCTTGAAATGGTGGCAAAACGAATGAAGGAAAATGTTTCTCAGCAGAAGTTCTTGGAGTGTGAAAGAATTCTGATCCCGATTGTCAGCTCCGGACATTGGCACCTGGTAGAGTTAGTGAGAGAGGAGACAAAATTCTATCACTACTCCTCAATCAACTCCCCCATTTATACCGCCGATGCTGTGAAATTTATAAATAAGTTTATGAGTTTCATTGAGAGTAATTGGGGATTGGGGAAATTGGAGCATCATGGTCTTGTGTCAGTTGCCGTGCCACAACAAGGACCGTAAGTGTTTCATGCATTTCTAATTTAATTGTTCATTTTTTTGTTTCACAGTCATTTTCAATATTGTAATATTTTTCCCTTAAATGCAGAACGTTAGATTGCGGGATCTTTATGATTGAATTCATTAACAGCATTGTCGAAAAACGGTCGATAACAATTTCAAAAGGAGATTGTGCAAAATATAGAGCAAGGTTTTGTGCTGCTCTTTTGTATGCACGCGATTCACCTTTTTTGTAAATATTATTTTAATTTTCTCCAAGGTTTTTGTTGTGTATTCAATGTTGTAAGTATGTTCATGTTGTTAATATGTTGTTAATTGTTTTGCGTGTACATTTACAGACAACTACGTTGTTGTTGTGTGTTGTAAGTATTTTCATGTTAAATGAGAAGTAAGCTAGGGCTAACATAGCCACCAGAGCAAAAACTTGTGATAGAAATAACGCCAGCCAGCAGTAGAACTAACTCGAGAAGGGATAGAACTAACAGGAGGGCAGCTAGAACTAACAAGCGTGAGGGTAGGGCTAACATGGCCACCAGAGCAAACACTTTTGCTAGAAATAACTCCAGCCCGCAGTAGAACTAACTCGAGAAGGGATAGAACTAACAGGAGGGCAGCTAGAACTAACAAGCGTGAGGGTAGGGCTAACATGGCCACCAGAGCAAACACTTTTGCTAGAAATAACTCCAGCCCGCAGTAGAACTAACTCGAGAAGGGATAGAACTAACAGGAGGGCAGCTAGAACTAACAAGCAGTTAGGTAGGGCTAACATGGCCAACAGAACACACACTTGTGCTATCTAGAAATAACGCCAGCCCGCAGTAGAACTAACTCGAGAAGGGATAGAACTAACAGGAGGGCAGCTAGAACTAACAAGCAGTTAGGTAGGGCTAACATGGCCAACAGAACACACACTTGTGCTATCTAGAAATAACGCCAGCCCGCAGTAGAACTAACTCGAGAAGGGATAGAACTAACAGGAGGACAGCTAGAACAAACAAGCGGTTATGTAGGGCTAACATGGCCAACAGAACACACACTTGTGCTAGAAATAACGCCAGCACGAAGTAGAACTAACTCGAGATATTGTAGAACTAATAGTAGGACAGCTAGAACTAATAAGAAGTGATCTAGGCCTAACATGGGCAATAGAACAAACACTTGTGCTAGAAATGAAGCCAGCACGAAGTAGAACTAACTCGAGATGGGCTAGAACTAACAGGAGGGAAGCTCGCGTACTAACTAGGAGTGGGCTAGGGCTAACATGGCCGCGTGAACAAACACTTGTGCTAGAAATAACGCCAGCACGAAGTAGAACTAACTCGAGAAGGGGTAGAACTATTCAGGAGGGCAGCTAGAACTTACATATCCAATAGAACCAAAACTTAAAGTTATCTGGAGGTGGAAATAACACGAGATCAACTAGAACTATCACATTTAATCTAGAACTAACATAGTCATTAGAACACAACTAGAACTAACATAGGCATTAGAACCCACATTTAAACTAGACCTTGCGTAACTAACATAGGCATTAGAACCCACATTTAAACTAAATCCTTGCGTTATCTAACACGAGAATGGCTAGAACTAACACGGAAACGGCTAGAACGAACATTAACCCAGGTAGAACTAACATATTCAATAGATCCAACACTTAAACTAACATTATTCACTTGCACTTGGCTGTGAAGGTTACCGAGATATTATAGGTTTGACTGCATTCATTGTTTTTGCATAGTTCCCAAGGTTGAAGAGTTAACTCACCTTGCAAAAGTGCAGTCCCAAGGAGGAGAGTTATGATAACCTGGTCCGGAACCTATCCCCACATCCCACGCGGTAACATCACCATCCCCAAAGCCTGTTCAACCCCAGGATAGGATTGATTACCTTTTCGGCGCAATCTTTTTCGGATCTCCCCATCGCCGACTCTCTGTAGACTCTTCCTCATTTATTTTATAAACCCCATACTTTTACCCTCTCCCCTACCCCTTCAAGTTCCCCTGTATATATGGCGTTGTAAAATCATGGCTAGTTCCTGTACATCCGATGAAGGTCATGGCCTGCCTGGGACGCACGCTGATGTGGATCTTGGATATCCCTCACGCTGATGAAGATGTTATCCCCATTGTCTTTGCTCTTAGTTCCATCAGTGGGTGAATATACCTGGCTCCCTTCAAAGAGTTTGTACATTAACGCCCAGTTAAGATTCATAAGCGCATGGAATACGATCAATTCAGAAGGGTCATGCGTGAATCACTTGGGGAGGCATGCAAATGCTGGAGAGAATTGTCCTCTGGCATACGTTAACACTCTATAGCAATACAGTGTTAACGTAAGCCAGAGGACTATCTTTTTGCTAGCATTCGCATGCCTTCCTAGGTGATTCACGTACTGACCCGTCTGAATTGATCGTATTCCATGCGCTTATGAATCTTAACTGGGCGTTAATGTACAAACTCTTTGAAGGGAGCCAGGTATATTCACCCACTGATGGAACTAAGAGCAAAGACAATGGGGATAACATCTTCATCAGCGTGAGGGATATCCAAGATCCACATCAGCGTGCGTCCCAGGCAGGCCATGACCTTCATCGGATGTACAGGAACTAGCCATGATTTTACAACGCCATATATACAGGGGAACTTGAAGGGGTAGGGGAGAGGGTAAAAGTATGGGGTTTACAAATAAATGAGGAAGAGTCTACAGAGAGTCGGCGATGGGGAGATCCGAAAAAGATTGCGCCGAAAAGGTAATCAATACTATCCTGGGGTTGAACAGGCTTTGGGGATGGTGATGTTGCCGCGTGGGATGTGGGGATAGGTTCCGGACCAGGTTATCATAACTCTCCTCCTTGGGACTGCACTTTTGCAAGGTGAGTTAACTATTCAACCTTGGGAACTATGCAAAAACAATGAATGCAGTCAAACCTATAATATCTCGGTAACCTTCACAGCCAAGTGCAAGTGAATAATGTTAGTTTAAGTGTTGGATCTATTGAATATGTTAGTTCTACCTGGGTTAATGTTCGTTCTAGCCGTTTCCGTGTTAGTTCTTGCCATTCTCGTGT
>NC_033796.1:71199369-71205189 GCF_001876935.1 Asparagus officinalis
TTCTCTCATAAAATTGCAAGAAAGCTGGGCAAAAATACTTGAGCATAGAGGCAATTAAAGCTGCGACATCGAAACAAGCCAAGACTCTCATGAATTAGCTGCAGAGGTAACGTGCTACTGTAACATACCTACACCACTAAAGCTTTGCAGATCAGGAGTAAACAAGGGCAAATACTTTTGGGGCTGCGCCAACTATCCAAATAGGCAATGCCAGTATTTCAGGTGGGCAGAAGAGCATCATGATAACAACCAGCGTAAGGTAAATTTTGAATGTCCCTCTCCTCAATCAGTTTCCCAAGTTAAAGATGTGGAAACCAAGCACTTGCGAAGAGAATTAAAGCTTGCAAACCAACAAGTTGTTTACTTGAAGAAATGTATTGTTGTTTTAGGAATATTTAGTATTTCCCTTGTTGTCATAAACATTGTAATCTGCTGTTTGAAAATGTAATGCAAAAGTTTGAGAAGAATGCAGGGACTCTTGTGTAAAGTCTGAGTTCAAATACAAATCTGAACAGATTGAGATGAAAATGATGCAGCAAATCCCACCATGCATATAGGTAACAAAAACTTCTGTGATTAAACCAGCAACACAAACTGCACGTTGCATATGCCAGAAACTCCCAAAGTGAGAACAAGAGGAATCACAAGCAATAGGTATCTGAAATCAAACATGATAGCAATGAAAGCATGACAAGCAAAGATATATATTTCAAAGTGTTAATAATCCAATTCAACAGCTTTATATTAAAAGCTTAAGAGTATTATATTCCAATGGTGAGAATGATAAATAAAATTTGACAAATCGAGTTAGTTCTAGTTGTCCTATTGTTAGTTCTAGAACATATCGAGTTAGTTCTACTTCAAGTTGGCGTTATTTCTAGCACAAGTGTTTGTTCTGTGGCCCATGTTAAATAGTATTGACTACAAATAGGTTAGAACTAACAAGATATCGTTTGGACCTAACAAATTTGACCTCGCATAGAGCTGTAATAGAATTCACAACGGTTAGAACTGACATGAAATCGATTAGAGCTAACATGCGATCTCGTGTTTGTTCTGGTGGGCCATGTTATCCCTAGCAGAGTAAGTGTTAGTTCTAGCTGTCCACTTGTTTGTTCTATCCCCTATCGAGTTAGTTCTAGTTGTCCTACTGTTAGTTCTAGAACATCTCGAGTTAGTTCTATTCTTGTTGTCCACCTGTTAGTTCTATCCCCTATCGAGTTAGTTCTAGTTGTCCTACTGTTAGTTCTGGAACATCTCGAGTTAGTTCTACTTCAAGTTGGCGTTATTTCTAGCACAAGTGTTTGTTCTGTGGCCCATGTTAGGCCTATCTCAGTCATTGTTAGTTCTATATGTCTTCCTGTTAGTTCAAGCACATCTCGAGTTAGTTCTACTTCGTGCCACGTTATTTTTAGCACAAGTGTTTGTACTCGAGATGGCCATGTTATCCCTAGCTCACTCCTAGTTAGTTCTAGATGCCCTCCTGTTAGTTCAAGCCCATCTCCTGTTAGTTCTACTTCGTGCTGGCGTTATTTCTAGCCCAAGTGTTTGTTCTGTTATGTCATGATATCCCTAGCTCACTCCTTGTTAGTTCTAGCTGTCCTCTTGTTAGTTCTAGAACATACAGAGTTAGTTCTATTACGTTGCTTAAATATTGTACCCACTTAATCAAGCCTTGTACCTACTTGTAAAAACTTTTATACCCACTTAATCAAGTTTGGTACCCACTTAATCAAGTTTGGTACCCATTTATTCAAGTTTTGTACCCACTTAACCATGTTTTGTACCTCATTATACTGGAATCAAAATTTTGTACACACTTTTTCAAGTTTTGTACCCATTTATACACGTTTTGTACCCAATTAATCAAGCCTTGTACCTACTTGTAAAAACTTTTGTACACACTTAATCAAGTTTTGTACCCACTTAATCAAGTTTGGTACCCATTTATTCAAGTTTTGTACCCACTTAACCATGTTTTGTACCTCATTATTCTGCTGCAAATTTTGTACCCACTTATTCAAGTTTTGTACCCATTTATACACGTTTTGTACCTACTTAGGCACCCTTTTATACCTCTTTGCTCTGGATTCAAATATTGTACCCACTTAATCAAGCTTTGTACCCACTTAATCAAGCTTTGTACCTAATAATGCCATGATTTTATTTTTGTACCCACTTATTCAAGTTTAGTACCCACTAATTGCTCGTTTTGTACCCACTTAATACTGTTTTGTTCCTCATTGTTCTGGGGGAAAAAATTAATTCAAATTATCATCCATACATGATTAATCCATACAACCACATTATCATCCATACATACATAAATCTTAAGGGAAAAGTGAATAAATCAAATTGTGAACATTCAACCGAAACACATGCTTTGTTTTGGCCCTCCGTAAACTTTGTTTTGGCGATGCCGTTAACTTTCTCGACCTCCACGAGCAACATTTTTGTTCTACAAAAAAAATTGCAACTTTATCATGACAAATGCAAAGACATTGAAAAAATATTAAATCAAGATTAAGTATAATACCTTAGCTAAAGGACAACTCGTTATATAATGTCCTTTTCCCTTACAAAACCCACAAAATCTTTGTTTTTTTATACTCTTTTCTTGTGCTATCTCCACTCCCGACTTAATTCTAGTAGCATGTGCTGGTCGTCCCTTCGTGGCAACAGGCTTATCTGGATCACGAATAGTGATTTGAGTTGCTTCCTCTATAGAGATGGGTATGGATGAAGTAGGCATCTTATTGCTGGCATTGCTCTCATTTCCATTGTCGTTATGTTCCTTCTCAATCTTGGAATTCTCAACTTCTTCAAAAAATGAGTCTAAAAAAGCACTAAACTTATCATGAAGTGTACTTGAAGTCAATGTATCTTCTAGTGCCTTGTTACATCTACTCCTAAGGGCCCAATGTTTAATGATAGATAGTTGGTCTTCACTATTTGTAATGCAATTTCTAACAACTCCGCAACCAACATGTCTTGCTTTAATTGTCCATCGTTGCATGATATATCTTGATGGAATTTCTAATACTTGCTTCTTTACTAAAATGTGCAAGCTATGTTTGCATAATATACCTTCCATCTCAAATCTCGCACAAGAGCACTTAATTCTTTTTTCTTTGGATGTATCGAAAACAACATGATGCTTTACTATCTTCTTGCTTTCAGCCTCGCTATCTATATTCCAAACGGCATAAGTAGCACTTGCGCCGTCCTTCGACAACTTTTCATGAAGCATGGAGTAACTATCCTTGAGTTCTTTCTGAAAGATAGTAAACAGATTCTTCGTATAATTCTCCCGAGCTTGTTTTTCAATGGGATGTTCAATTATCAATGTAGGAACTGAGTTTGTGGACTTAAAATCTTGCTCAAGTTCAGCGGCTCGGCGAGCTCTGACAGCATTATCATACTGCTTAACAAAATCATGTAACTCGGTATTTACATTCACAAAATGATCAAAAAAAGCATTAATTCCCTCACTCCGCTGAGTAGATGTCATTCCTGCAGTAAAAGTGTCTTTAAGATACACTGGAGCCCAATGATCTCGATGATTGTATAAATTTACTAACCAACTCCTTTTATCTGCACCATATTTGTCCCTCATTTCTTCCCAACGCTTTTCAAATTTTTCTTCCGATTTACTCCAATACCATTTGTTATACTTTACACCAACATCCTCACCATAATCATTATGCATTGATTGAAGATTTTGTAAGGCATTCCTACGAAGGTGCCAAGAACAAAAGCGATGGCGAGTTTTAGGAAAAACTTTGTGAATAGCACCACACATAGCTTTATCTTGATCAGTGATGATTGTTACTGGTGCTATACCCGACATACATTTTAACCATTGGCTAAATAACCATATAAACGTCTCCTCCGTTTCATCGGCCAGTAACGCACACCCAAATAGAGTAGACTGTCGATGATGGTTAACGCCCGTAAATGGTGCAAACGGCAATTTTAAATTGTTCGTTCTATATGTAACATCAAAGCAAACAACATCTCCAAATTGCAAGTAAGAAGTCCTCGACCTACCATCCATCCAAAAAACACTTCTCATCGTCCCATCATTTTCTAAATCAAGTGCGAAGTAAAATTGAGGATCAGATACCTTTTTCTCTTGAAATTGACGAACTATGTTCACGCACTCATGGCCGACGTTGTTTCTTCGTTTAAGTCTAAGTTGTGCTTGGCATTCTTGTTGAGTGAGAGAGCCTTGTTCATTGCCATGAGCAACGTCTACAACCTTACAAATGGCAGAAGGCCGTAAACCTTGATTGTCAAGAGTATCTATCAACCTTTTTGTCGATTGAGCTCGATGAAGTGTCCGATGTGAGTAGTGCTTCTTTACCCGAGTTGGGGTGGTTAATGGATGACCATTATGCTTACTGTTTAACTTTCGGACCACCCATTTTTCAGTGCTTCTATCAAGTCCAATAACCATCCTTGCGTTGCATCCACATCTTGTATCGAACTTTCGAATTACATTCCGACCATCTTCTCTTTTATCTTTTAAAGATTTAAAGCCTTCTTTGTCACATACAAATATTCTAGATAGGATTGCATCTTTCTTTCTCGACCAAGCTGTGTGACCCTTGCGAACACCAAATCCCTTAAGTCTGGCGTATGCATTGTAGAAATTATAAGCTTCCTCATGAGTAGAGAACTCCATTCCGATATATGGATCAACGCTGTTTAAATTATCTTCACCATTTTCAACGCCCATAAGCTCATCACCATTCTCCTCATGCTCGGATGCCTATAAAAATAGAGAAACAAAACTCATGCTAAAAGACAACTATTTTGGTATATGTCATTAGTTAGTAGTACACTATAAACAATAAGATATTATCACCTGAGGGGGAAGCCATGTTGTAGATAGTAGATCATGGTCCTGGCTTTATATATATCTTCAATGGAAAAAGATGAATTTCTTCACAAACTCTTGCCCTAGAATCTCGACTTCTTCGTCTCTTGAATCCTAGTGACTCCACAAAGTTCCATTGATTTTCCATGGCTGCTCAGGCTTCCATCGTTGGTCATAACAGAGAAAAGATTAATCTTCTCTAGCTAATCTACTCGAAGATGTGTGACTAAGAGCTTGAGATGTATTACGAGATCTACAACCTACCCAAGGACTTTACTCTGTTGGTGCCGAGTGAGGATGAGTCTATGTACCACCATGGTCAAAACAAGTCACTTCTATACATCACCCATCTATAGTATGGGCTCAGGCTACCACTTATTCCTTTTATTAGGGATGTGTGCATTGCTTTTGGCGTGTCCCCTTCGCAGTTTATGCCCAACACCATCGGGATACTGGTTAGATTCCTTGTGATCTACCACCGGGTCAACATTGAGCCAAGCTTGTTCTATAAGGCCCCAAGTCGATGAGGAAGGATCCTAACTACTTCCTTCAGTATACTGGCAGTTGTAAGCTAGTGTCTGATGCTCCAGAGTCTAATAGAGACTGGAAGGAGTATTTTGTGTGGGTCTTCGGGGTTGACAACATCCTTTCTTGCCCTAATTGGCTAGAAATTAACAAGGATGCTAAAGTCGTGCATCCTTTCTTCTGAGGAGAGGTGACAGCTCGAGAAGAATTAATCCTATGCTAGGGCTTAATATAGGGGTAATCTCTTCGAGACATCATCCCTCTGAGTGGCCAACCTATAAAGGTTTCACCTTCTGAGGCCGAGAAGGTACGGGCGGGTCTACTAGCTCTCCCTCTGGAGAGGAGCCAAGCTCGACCATAAGGCCCCAAGAGTGGTTGAGGGGGGATCTCTCCCCCGAAGAGGTAGGCGGCTT
>NC_033796.1:71205297-71210117 GCF_001876935.1 Asparagus officinalis
GAGGGTAGCTTCCGTTAGCCTTTCTGCCATTGGATCTTTGAGCTTGACCCTAAGGTTTGAGGGAAAGCCAATGCTTTGCTGATAGGCGTGTCGGCCGACTAGTGCTCACCTAGGGGGAGCTCTCAGAGGGTGATAGGTTCGTCCCTGAGATGCCTCTCGACAAAGAGTGCTCAGTCTTGTGGTCGGAGATGGCTCAACTCTAGGCACTATAGTAGTTCACCCTTCCTAGTGACGAGGGGTTCCTATAAGAGATGTCGGGCCTCGACCTGCACGTAGCCCTCATTAGCTACTTGGTGCGGGGGCCTTTCTTGAAGAGGAGTAGTTCTCCCGACTCTCTCACATGCATGCGTCTTCCATCGAATAAGAGGAGGCATTGACCATTAAGAAGTCACCTAGGGAGGAGGCAGAGAAGGGGATTGTAGCTCTGGAGGCTGATCAGAGCTGTAATGAAGCTAAGTGGCACCTTGAGCTGGAGGGGAGAAACAACCTCATCAAGGGTTACCGGTCGCACAACTCTAAGCAAACGGCCTCTATCAACAAGCTCCAGGGTGAATGGCCAATCTCAAGGAGGATGTTGCACAACTCTAAGCAAACGGCCTCTATCAACAAGCTCCAGGGTGAATGGCCAATCTCAAGGAGGATGTTAGCTGTTTCTAGCAAGGGATCACCAAGCAGGATGGTCAAATTTCCACCTTGGAGCAAGAGGCCAAGTCTGAGAGGTTCCAAAAGGTTGCGGCTCAGGAGAGTTCTCAGTCGGATCATCTCTTGGCTGAGAACTTGAAGCTGGATCTTAAGAAGGAGCGGTCAGCCCACCAAGCTTAGTCGGATCATCTCTTGGCTGAGAACTTGAAGCTGGATCTTAAGAAGGAGCGGTCAGCCCACCAAGCTTCTAAAACTAACATCCTGGACATAGAGGGTCGACTTGCCCGCTTGGACTTGGAGGAGCATATAACAAAGGTGCTTGACGATTGGTACCATGGTCCCTTAGGAAAAACCAAGGTGGCCTTGGCTTACAAGGCCGATGTCGACTATTTGGCCTCATTGCTTCCCTCCGCCTCTCGACCTACACTAGATTATCTCTACCCTACCTACATTTCCTGCTATCTCGATCTCTTGAAATTGAGGTGAGTGGAGCTGGGATGGTGCTGGCCTTGGATGACGGGAGTGATGACGATGAGGCAGGAGGCGACCATGTAGACGTCCCTCCTGCCCTTCCTTCACCTACTTTTACTATCACCGGCTCAGACGTGGATCTTCCAAGTCCCACTCCCGACCCTAGCTGAGAGACATGAGAGCTTGTATCTTTTCCTCTTTTCTTTTTGTAAATACTTATGTAGATGATGTAAAATTTCTTAAAGAAGGAATAAAAATTTGGACTTTGCCATACTACCTTGTGTGCTTTCATTTTATTGTTGTTGATCTTTGTTTGTTTACGTCTTCATTCCGATAGAGAAGGTAGTAAGTTGGTTGTGGTGATTCGGTTGTGTAGGGGAGACTCAAATGTTGGTGGGCGAATTGAGCAGTTCGCCCATTGTTTGGTTGGTAGTGGGACATCTTGGTTTTAGGGTAAGTGTCCAGGTTTTTTTTGTTGAGGACGACTGAAGGGATAGAGTGCCTAGGACTTAATGAGAGCGCCTAGGTCTTTTTAGCAAATGACAACCCGGAGGTTGGGTGTCTAGGTCTTAATGAGGATACTTAGTTATTTTTAGTAAATGATAACCTGCATTTTTGGTGCCTAGGTCTTAATGAGGATGCCTAGGTCTTTTCGACAAATGATAACCTGGAGATTGGGTGTCTAGGTCTTAATGAGGACGGCTAGGTCTTTTCACCCGATCATGGTAGCTGAAAAATGAAAGTGGGAGCCGGCCGCATAGCGAGTGTGCCTTGGGTTTATCCTGAGGAGGCACCAAGGGCTCTGGATTTCTGCATAGATTTGGCGCTACAAGAGTGATACACAAGAGTCAGATTCAAAGGGATTTCTTTTTATAACGAATGAAATTTTATACAAGATCACTGAATGTATTTTCTGAGATTTTCAATATTCTAAGGGTGCTACAGGATCCTTCCATCTGGGGCTATCAGCCGATAAGTGCCTACTCGAAACTCCTCAATAACTATGTAGGGGACCTCCTAATTAGGAGCTAGCTTTCCTCGCTTGGTATCTTTGTCAAAAGTGACTTTGCAAAGGACAAGGTCACCGATATTAAATCTCCTAGGTCAAACATTGTTGTTGTAGTATCGCGCGATCCGCTTCTGATTGATGACCTAGGATTGAAGCACTTTCTCTCAGACTTAATCCATAAGGTCGAATCTGACCTGAAGCCCTTCTGAATTTAATTCTTCGTTGAAGAGTTACAGTCGGATCGTTGGCATGCCAACTTCTACTAGGGTGACTGCCTTGGCCCCATAGGTTAGCTTGAATGGGATTTTCCCTATCGAGTTCTTATGAGTCATGTGGTAAGACCATAGAATACTCGATAGCTCCTCGACCCAATTTCCAACTACGTTGTCCACCTTCTTTAGAGTTTGGAGAATGCATTTGTTGGTGGCTTCGACTAGTCTATTGCATTTAGGGTGGGCGACAGAGGAGAACTTAAGTCGGATGTTGTATTCTTCACAAAAGCTTTAGAAGCCTCAACTGTCGAACTGGGTGTCATTATCAGTCACGAAGAAGAGCGGCACACCAAAATGGTAGACAATGGACCTCCAAACAAAATTTGTGACATTGCTTTCACCTATCTTAGCCGGAGGCTCGACTTTGATCCATTTGGTGAAGTAGTCAATTGTCACGATCAAAAACTTTTACTTCCCAGAAGTCATAGGGAGAGGACCTAGCAAATCCAACCTCCTCTGAACAAATGGGATTAGACTCAGAATTGGAGTGAGCTTAGTGGCTATTGTTCACGGGATAACGAGTAGAACCGTCACTTCTAGCATAGGGAGGTGAGTCATCTAGACTCGGCTAAGATGATAGGCCAGTAGTATCCCTGGCAAATGACTTTATGTATGAGTGTTCTGGCCCCTGGGTAGTTCCCACATGTTCTCTCATGGATCTCTCTAAGAATATATCTAGCTTCTAATGACTAGAGACATAAGAGATAGGCCCCCACACCATTGCTAGAATGCGACATGCGATAGAGCTGAACGTCGATCATGAGATAGAGGTGGACGTTCCTTTGTAGACTCATAGCTTTAGCAGTGTTCTTAGGTAGGGTGCCCTACGTTAGGTAAAGGATGATGGGGTCCATCCAACAAGGTGTCATGGGCATCTCGGTCTACATAACCATCTATAGAGGTTTCGAGATGCTAGGATACTCAAGGGTGTCGGTGTAGATAGGCCTTGAGCTGCTCCTTGAACTTGTTAATTTGAGCTTGGAGAGGGCATCCGTCCGTGCGTTGAGGGCACAGGGAACATGGGCTATCTTGAAGTCCATGAAGTTGGCTAATAGCTCATTAGCTGTTTTTAAGTACATGACCATTCTTGGATCTTTTGCCGTGTATTGCACATTCACTTGATGGATGACAAGCTGGGAGTCAGCCAATATGTAGAGGCACTCGGCTTTCAGCACTAGGACTACCCAAGGACCAGCCAAGAGAGCTCCATATTCAGCCTCATTATTTGAGGCTGAGAAAAAAAAAACAATGGAGTGCCCGTGCATCAACCTTTCTGGGCTGCGTAGGACCACTTTAGTTCCAATACCGACTTCCCTAGAGGATCCGTCCACCTTCAATAGACACCTAGAGGTGAACTCTGGTGAATCATATGCCAGTGCTTGAGCTTTGATCGCTACCCTTGGCTTGAACTGCACATTATGCTCGTTAAGTTATACTAAACAAGTGACCATTCTTCTAGAGGTTGTAGGACAGCCAAGTAGTTTCTTTAGGGGCAGATTTGTCCACATAATTATGGAATGGGCTTGGAAGTAGGGGCAGAGCCTCCTTGCAGTATTGATGAGGATGAAGGAAGCATTCTCTATGAAAGGATAGCTGAGCTCGCTCTCTTTCAGAATCTTGCTGACATAGTACACGGGCTTCTGGATATTCTCTTCCTCTCAAATTAGAATAGAGTTGATCGATCTCTTGCTGACATAGTACACGGGCTTCTGGATATTCTCTTCCTCTCAAATTAGAATAGAGTTGATCGATCAGAGGGAGGGGATAGCTATCTTTGGGATAGGCTTTATTGAGGTTGGTGAAATCCACAGACATCCTCCATTTGTTAAAAGCCTTTTTCACCAACACAACGTTTGTTGGGTCCTTTTGTTTTGATGATGATTAACAAATAATTTACCACTAATGTTTTTTACCTAATGTTTGTGTTTTCCTATTTATTGTAGACAAACAATGAGTTGGAGGTTGGATAGAATTGTACTTGAACGATCACATCCAATAGAGGTTGGCGGAATAGTAGAGTGAATCCTTACAATTCAAGTCGAAGATCCAAGTTCAAGCTTCATCCGCAAGTGTACCAAGATAGAGCTTCGTTGAAGATCACAAGCTTGAGTATATTTAGTTTAGGTTTTTATATTATGTGTGTTAGTACTTTAAGCTCAATCACATGCACACACATACAAGTTTTGGTTATATATATATATATATATATATATATATATATATATATATATATACACAGTTCAAGCTTCATCCGCAAGTGTACCAAGATAGAGCTTCGTTGAAGATCACAAGCTTGAGTATATTTAGTTTAGGTTTTTATATTATGTGTGTTAGTACTTTAAGCTCAATCACATGCACACACATACAAGTTTTGGTTATATATATATATATATATATATATATATATATATATATATATATACACA
>NC_033796.1:71210838-71250902 GCF_001876935.1 Asparagus officinalis
GTTTTTGGGAGTTCATCTACACCCCTCAGGCGAGTAACTTCTCGCCCAACCCTATCCCATGTTTTAAAAGGTTTTTATAATGATTTTCATGAGTTTTAATGAGCCTAAAAGGTATTTTTGTATAAAGATGGATTCTCTATAATGTGGATTGCAAGAATCAAATGTTTCAGTTTATAAAAGCTCACCAATGTTTTGTTTATTGAAGATCTAGATCTGAAATTGCTTAAACAAGAGTTAAATCATTTTTACTGTTATCAAAATGTTTTAAATCTTGTTTCTCTTGTATTTAGAATTTTGGGTATATGGTTTACATACTTAAAAATGCATTGTTCTTCTACTGAATGATTTTTAGAGAAGTTAGAACTTTTATTTGCCATAAGAATCAAATTCTTGTTCCAGGTTTCGAGCTGACAGAAACCCAGATTTGGGTTTCTGTCCGCTTGGCGGTCGACCGGGGCGGTCGACCGCTCGACCGCCGCACTGTCTGTTGCAAATCCCTATTTTGTGTACTCATGTTCGAGAGTTTGCCTGGATTATCTGACTTTGGTTTTTAGTCTTACTATGTACCCAGACATGATAGATGACCTGAGGGTATAAATTGGGGACTTACACATTGATTTGAGTGGGGATTGATATAAGTAGATTTCACTATATATCACCGTGATATTTTTCACCATTTCACAGTTCTCGTGTTGGACTATAATCCATAGAAGTCCTCGTGTTGGACTATAATCCATTTCAGTCCTCGTGTTGGACATTTGCTACTTATTCCATGAGTTTGGAAACTACAATATATAGTTCCTGTTTTCACTATATATCACAGCGATATTTTCACTATTTCACAGTCCTCGTGTTGGACTATAATCCATAGAAGTCCTCGTGTTGGACTATAATCCATTTTAGTCCTCGTGTTGGACATTTGCCACTTATTCCATGAGTTTGGAAACTACAATATATAGTTCCTGTTTCGGACATAGTTCTTAACCCTGCATATGACTATCTCATAGCAGTTCACGACATGATAATTATGTAGATTTTGACATAACACTTATGTAGGTTTTGACATGATATTCATGTAAGTAATAACATGATACTCATGTTGGCTATGTCACAGCACTGTATTTATGCTCTGGTGTTTGTCATATTTCTTTTATTATTGTTACTGTACTAGAACCTTAGGTTTGGTATTTAGGGGTTTACAATTTGAGATGTAAGGTATATACATGAGGGTTTCCTTGTTTGAATTATTTCGCTCGACGTACCTATTCTCAGCTCGTGTTGTAAATTTCTAAATACTAAAACCCTCTTTAGTAAGATCAATGATTTTTAGATCTATTATGTATTATCTGTATTTTCTTATACAACGAGCCCTGTTCCCTTGGGGTTGGTTGTGATGTTACTCGCTAGTGCTTTGACGCTCGTTGTTCCTCCCCCTTTCAGGTAACGAGCCAGGAGCCCGGAGAGTCGCAGGTTGATGGCGATGCATTTTAGCTTTAGCTGTCTAGCTAGTTATATATTATCTTTTGGAGTTCCACAGTAGACTTGTGTTTAGACATTTGAGAGTCTTGTTCTAGAAGTTGTAAAGGCTGTGTGCCTTATTTCCTTTTTGTCAGATATTTGTATTTGAGACTTGTTGAGTATTCCAGTTTATCTATTCAGATCTTGACTATGTATTTCTGTTCGTTGGATGATGAGACATTAAGTTGATTATTATCATTTCATCAGTCTTCTTGTATTATCTTTTACTTGCTTTTGTACCTACACCTGTTATTGACTCTACTAGATAGATGTTAATTGTGATGATGAAACATGTTGTTGCATGGTGTGGTGCATGGCAGGTTTGACATTCTTGTTTTCACCTGGGACTGCAGCCTTGTGTGAACCCAGGAGCGTCACATTGTATCTTTTATTAAGTCTATAAAATCAGTTTATAAAGTTTTCAAAACATGGTTTAGTCAAAATGGCAAAACAAGTGTTGTTGAGTTTTTATGTTTTGGACTAGTTTTGAAAAATAATGAGTTTTGATAAATGTGAAGTACAATTCCAAAAATTCTTTTTGTAATATGTTCATTTACATGTTTACAATGATTTCCCAAAGTTTTATATTTTTTAGAATTTATTTTCTATTTTTAAAGGTACTTCAAAAATTAGTTTTACTATTCAAATTAGGCTGATACAGTGTTATCAGTCGACTAATAAATATGTTCAGTCAACTGAAGAAATCGTCTGGAATAATAAAAGTTTATTTTTTGTTTTGGTTGACTGACCAGTCGACTGATAAGGTCGTCAGTCGACTGATAAGGTCGTCAGTCGACTGATGAGCTAGAAAATACCTCTAACGGTCAGCTCATCAGTCGACTGATGAAAGTCGTCAGTCGACTGATGCTGTAACGGTTAGTTTTTTCTAGCATGTTTTAGTTTTGGGTTTTTGGTCTTTTTTCTATGTTTTGCTTGTGTTTTGGGGTCTCTATAAATACCCCTCATACCTCAGACCAAAAATTATTCAAGAAAGTTTTTAAACAAGTTTTAAAAGGGTGTTTAAGTTTTGTTTAAGTTTGTTTAAGAGTTTGTTTGTGAAGTAACTTTCACAAGAGCTTGGAGAGATCATCTATTGATGTTTGAGCATTCAACTCTTCTCCTTCTCTCTCTTGTTATCAATAGAGAAGTTTTTCTAAACTCTTATTTAGCTATTTATTTGTTTGTTTTTCATTTCCTTAAATCTAGATTTATTTGAGTTTAGTTTGTTTTATTAAATCTCATTGTTACACACACTCACTTGAGCTTTTAGTATTTACATATATAGTATAATTAGGGTTGTGAGATATTGTAACTTTGAGTTATGCTTAATTGAGTTCTCACATTCTTTAGAGAACAATCATTGTATTGTGAGCTATTATTGTGAGGTTCACTTTGTATTACACTAGTACACCAAGAGGAGTATGTGGTGAGAGACGGGGTCATCCCAATAGGAGTGGGGTGGATGATAATGCCTAAAGAGAGGTTGTAATTCCTAACACTTGAGGGAGACACGAGCTAGAGACCAACACTTGATGTGGTAGTTAGTGTAGTACATTGTAAGAGATTGTAAAGTTTTCGATGAACTAGAAAACCTAGTGTGAGATGTAAACGTTATTCGGATGAGTGTAGAAAACCTGGTTGTGATAGTGGAGATCTCCACGAGGTGAGGATCGGAGACGTAGGTCATGGGACCGAACTCCGTGATCATATCGTTTGTTTGTGATTGTATTGGCGCACTTATTTTTGTGTTTATATCTTATATCGCCTTTGTCTATTGCTTATTGTTTATATTCCCACTATCTTATTCATGATCATATTGTGTATTTGTATTGTTTATTTGCGCACTATCACTCTTGTTTGTTTATTGTTTATTTTATCCTTGTGTTAGTTTCTTATCCTTGCATATATATTTTATGGCATATCTTTTTGCAAGAATATTTGTTAATTAGTTTTATTTGGCATTAAATCAGATCAAATTAGCATAAACCCTATTCACCCCCTCTAGGGTTATTTTCTAGTGACATTAGGGTGTTTTCAATATTGACAAGCCATTCCGGGTATTATACTTCCCGAATGAAACTAGCTCTAAGGATCCGTTTGACTTCATCAGCGCTCGCCTTCTATCTTTCAGGGCCGATATGTCTCTTCTTTTATTGAACTGTCTTTGTGTGCCGATCAATTGCGAGCTTGTGGTTTATCACTTCGGGGGGGGGGGGATCCCTAGCATATCTTTAGGTCCCTTGGTAAATACATTGGTGTTTGCCAGCAAAAACTCAATCAAAGTTCTCCATAGGGGCTCTATGAGGCTGGATCCAATCTTGAGCATCTTTTTGCCTTCTTAGTCAATCGGTACTTCCTATAGCTCTTCCACTGGAGTTTATTGGGTGTAAAAATTGACTTCTCATTTGAGGGTCGATTATATTTATGTGATTACCTTATTACAAACTACAATCAATGTTTACAACAGAGAAGAAGGAAATAGCCCTCCTTGTTTAACAAGGGTTCGTTGGTAGCGGTAGGACACCTCCCATGGTGCTCGCACCAAGTTTGCTTCCCTTGGATGATTCGATCGAAGTTGTGGTTGGAGCCTCAGTACGCAGTAGAGGCTCTGGAGCGATTAAGATCGACTATACCCGAGCTTGAAAAATATCAAAGTCACGAGCTTGGAGAGAGTTACAATGCAAGCGTTTGTAGAGAGCTAATGAGCCTCTAATCTGAGGGTTCAGATTGAGTCTACTTCAACAATCTAAGCAAGGAGCTAGGAATGTTCTACCAAGCAAGTGAGCCCCAAAACAAGTCTCTGATTGAAGAGCCTTATTAATAGCAATGCTAAGTCCCAGCCAATCAACCACCAACCTCAGTCTCTGATTGAAGAGCCTTGAGTATGAAAATCTCCAACCTCCTTCACGTTAGATGAAGATGGCTTTAAATAGGCAAGGGATGACATGAGCCATCTCTTGATTTGTTGGATATGACCACCAATGGGTGAGGGGTACCATGCCCAATCCTAGCTGTAGGATGTGACTACTATAAGGGTGATGAGAGTCATGCTTCATCATCACCCACGACGTGGAAAGTGATTAGGCCTACTCCCACAAGCAAGCAACCCACTTGCATTGCTTAGGAAATGCTAGCAAAGCTACGGGCAAGCTCGCGAGCTGTCTGAATGCTCAGGCGAGTTTGTAGGTGAGCTTAGCGAACAGGCGGGGTTGGCTGGCAGGCCCCTCCAACGTGTGAGCTGACATTCGTTAGCAAGTGTATTTCGTGCAAGCGAACTCCCTGCAGGCATGCTTGGATCATGTGGACGAGTGAAGCATTCAAGCGAGGTTAAACTCATACTGGCGAGTAGAATGTTTTGACGAGCTTGATTCATGCGGGCGAGTCAAGCTAACAGGCGATGCTTGAGCTCCATGAGCGAGCTCAATAAACAGGTGGGATCGAACCCTACGGGCATGCTTAATAGTACAAGGAGAGGTTGAGTTCTATAGGTGAACTTACCAATTGGGAGTGGTTGAGCTCTATGGGCGATCTCAATAAACATGAGAGATTGAGCTCTACGGGTAAGGTCGATAGGAAGACAAGGTTGAGCTCTAAGGGCAAGCTCAACAGACAGGCTAGGTTGAGTTCCATAGGTGAGTTCAATAAGGGGGTGAAGTTGAGATCTACGGGCGAGGTCAATAAATAGGTGAGGTTGAGCTCTACGGGATAGCTCAACAAGCAAGCGGGGTTAAACTCTACGGGTGAGCTCAACAAACAGGAGAGGTTAAGCTCTATAGGCAAGCTCAACAAGGTGGCGATTGGTACTGCGGGTGAGCTTAATAAACATGAGATGCTTGGCTTGTACATGCGAGCAAAACGTGTTGGCGAGCTTGCTTATGCTTGCAGGCGAGATTTGTTGGGCTCGCTAAATGCAGATGAGCCCAAGCTATTTGTAGGCGAGGCCAGACACTTAGGCAATTTTCACTACCTACATGACCCCCTTTAAAGTTTACAGACCTAAATTAGGTTTAATGTGGTCTAGAACACTTTGAATGAAAAGGCTCATTGTTTCCTGGTTTGAGCTAATTTGAGCCCCTTGGGTTGAGTTGAGCCCTTCAAGTGAGCTCGATGCAGTGTAAGCGAGCTCACGTCTTCAAGTGAGCTCAAACCGTTGGCAGGCAAGCTCAAGCATCATGTGAGCTCAAGAGGGTTGTGGATGAGCCACGTGTTTGCTCTCGAGCTAAGGTGACTCGGGTACGTCAGTTGAGGCATCATAGGCATGTCAGACTACGTTAAACATGGTCTGATGGGGATGCCTCGTCTTCACGTGCTTGATCTGAACCGTTGGTTCAGCGTCGTTGTCGATCTCAACTGTCGCTTTGATGAGAGATCATTCCTAAATCACCAGATCTTGTCTGTTCATGTAGAATTCTGAACGTCCCGCCTTGCTCATAGTCGTTTGATTTGAACTGCCGAATCAAACTGTCTGTGGGTGATTCAAACCGCTCGCCTCATTAGAGCTAATGAATCTTGACCGTTGAGATTTCACATATATATCGTTTATCTCCTTTGTACACTTATCGCTTTCTACACCTCATGTTCATACTTCCCTCTTGTTGGCTGAACATTTAGGATTTTTAGCAAACCCTCAGCTATCAACGGGTTTGATATGCATTTACCAATTACTGTTTGAATTAGGCTAGCCGTACTATTCCCCTCAGTAAGAAGAGTTATCGAAAAGTTTCTTTTAGACTTAATGTTAAAATTTCTTTCCTACCCGTAGTCGTTCGAGGCGTCAGTTTGAGTTAATTATGACCGTTAACTCGTAATTAGTTTGGGCTATGTCATTAAATGTAACAACTTAGCCCGAAATGACCGATCACTTACATGAGTGATCGGGAGGGTCCGAATAATGACTCATCGCTTGGTAGGTCTCCATTCAGGAATCGATAAGTCATACTGCTTGGTGGGCTATTATCGACGAACAACATCATTTACAGGAATGACGGTGTTGGGAAAATCAAATTGTCTAGGGACGTATGAGTGTGACGATTGATTGATATAGAAGTCATCGCATAGTAGGCTACTACCCATCGATAGTTCTAAGAATATTAGAATGCTCGGAATGGATCAGATCATTCAGGGAAGTATGAGTGTGATGACTGATCAGATAACGCCATTTGCGAGAATGACGAAGTTGACTATCAGAGGTAATCGTTAACATGATAGGATTATCACGATTGGAGCAACTTTGAGGACCTACCATCCTATTGAAGAGGATTGGTAAGTAGATTTTGATCAGAGGTTTGATGTTAACATGAAGGGATTGTTTGTTGTGATTTGAGCAACTCTGTGGGCTTACCATCCTATTGAAAAGGATTGGTAGGCTGATTTGCGAGAGGTGGTTGTTAATGCGACAGTGGGAGTTCGTCCCATCGTCCCATTGGAGAGGATCGATAGAGGAAAATTTAGAGGATACTATCAGAGATAATAGTTAACTTGATAGTTTTACAAGATCCTTCATCTAATTGAATAAGACTGATGGAGAAATGACTATCAGAGGTGGCAGTTAACTTAATAATTGTAGGGACCCGCCATCTTATTGGAAAGGATTGGTGAGGGAACTTGGTTTTGGTCCTAACTATAAGAAGTTTGACCAAGTGGGAGATTTGGGACGATCCTAACTGTTCAAAGTTTTAGTCGTCCATTTTAAAAGTGGACCTCTCATTCTATGAAGGAATCGAGAGGGGAATTTGGCTCTGGTTCTTACTATAGAAAGGTTTGATCGAGTAAGAGTTGTAAGGAGCAGTTTAGCCTCATGCACTAATGGGAGGAAAGAAGGAAAAATTTAGCCTCATGCACCAGTGGGAGGAAAGAAGGAGCAGTTTAGCCTCATGTACTAGTGGGAGGAAAGAAAGAGCAGTTTAGCCTCATGTAGGAGTAGGAGGATAGAAGGAGAGGTTTAGCCCCATGCACCAGTAGGAGGATAGAATTTAGCCTCATGTAGGAGTAGGAGGATAGAAGGAGAGGTTTAGCCCCATGCACCAGTAGGAGGATAGAAAGAGCAGTTTAGCCTCATGCACTAGTAGGAGGAAAGAAGGAGCAGTTTAGCCTCATACACTAGTGGGAGGAGAGAAGGAGCAGTTTAGCTTCATGCACCAGTGGGAGGAAAGAAGAAGCAGTTTAGCCTCATGCACCAATAGGAGGAAAGAAGGAGCAGTTTAGCCTCATGCACCAGTGGGAGGAAAGAACGAGTAGTTTGGCCTCATCCACCAGTGGGAGGAAAGAATGAGCATTTTAGCCTCATGCACTAATAGGAGGATAGAAGGAGAAATTTAGCCCCATGCACTAGGGGAGGGAAGAAGGAGCAATTTAGCCTCATGCACCAGTGTGAGGAAAAAGAGAAGAAGTTTATTCTCATATATTTATCGGAGTGTAGTATGTTGGAAGAAGACTAAGGATAGTAGTTCTTCAAGAATTTGTCATTGATAGGCATTATAATCTTATCTCCGTTTGGTTTGACGAGGCGATATGCTCCATTCGAATAGACTGTTTCTATTATAAATAGATATTCTCATTTGTTTGGTTTGACGAGGCGATATGCTCCATTCGAATAGACTGTTTCTATTATAAATAGATATTCTCATTTGGGTTGGAACTTACCTTTCTTCTTGGAGTTGAGGATCATGGGTCACTAAACTGCAAGGACCAACTCTCCTTCCTTGAAGGACCTGTGTTTGACCTTCTTGTCAAAAGCCTTAGAGATTCGGGTTTGATATAACTTAATATGCTACTGAGCTTCAAGTCGCTTTTCATCTAGAGCTTTGAGCTCGGCGAGACGCCGTTGATGACTTTCTTCAGTCGTCATCCTCATTGCAACTGTGATGCATAGGGACAAAATCTGAATTTAGAGTGGCAACACGACCTCACAACCATATACCAATGAGTAAGGTGTGGTGTTGTTCGGGGTGCGAACGGTGGTCCGAGACGCCCATAAGCTTTCACCTAGCTTCTCTTCCCAATTGCGCTTGCTATTGGAGGTCGGCTTGGTCAAGATCTTGATGATCATTTAATTAAAAGCCTCGGCTAATCCGTTTGCCGAGAGATTATAAGCCGTGAATGCCAGGTTCTGTATTCTAAATTTGTCATAGAACTGAGTGAAGCCATGACTCATGAATTATGATGCGTTGTCATGAATGATAAGCCTCGGGACGCCATATCGGTAGATAACGCGATGCTTGATGAACTTGATCACATCGCTGGTTTTGACTTCTCTTAAAGATACATCTTCGGCCCACTTAGAGAGGGAGTTGGTTATCGTAATGATGAATCGATAACCTTTGGCCGATGGAAGAGATATCGGTTCGACGATATCTACCCCCCATGTCTCAAACGGCTACGTAGTTGTCGTTGGATGCAAGTCTTTGGGTGGTTTGTGCATGTAATTAGCATGGATTCGACACGCATGGTAACTCTTGGCATAAGCAATAGCGTCGTTGATCATTTTGGGCCAATAGTAGCTGATTCTTCGCATGTGATCCCAGAGCTTGTAAGCAATAGCGTCGTTGATCATTTTGGGCCAATAGTAGCTGATTCTTCGCATGTGATCCCAGAGCTTGGATCCGGGTTGGTGAGTGTCGCAAGTGCCGTTATAGGCTTCCTACAGGGCTTCTTGTGCTTCCGTCATTGAGAGACATCGAAGCAGCATGCTGTCGTACAATCTACGATATAATGTCTTTATAGTGGCATCGTAGTAGAATCTTGGTGTACGCCTACGAACAGAATCTTGCTCCTTGACGTCTTCAGGTAGTATACCATATAGGACATAGTCGATAATTAGGAAGTGACAATCTCTTGACTCGAATTGGCCTGAAACTTAGTGATTTGCATTCACCTCTAGGGTATCCTCTGGTTGGTAGAGTTATCGGTTTGTGATGGTGGTGTGTTCGCTCATCCTGAGCGGCTGGGCTAGGTTTGCTACCAATGACGCCAATGCGTATGTATGCGTGTTCTTGGAATGAAGCACGTGCTTGATGTGAAAGTTGTTGAATGATTCGGCTAGCTTGATAGACGCTTGGTGAAATGGAATCAAGTCATCATTTCTGACATCATATTCTCCCGTCATCTGTCTGACGATGAGCTGAGATTCACCGTAGGCTTCAAAGTGCTTCACCCCCAATTCCTTAGCTAAGTCGAGTCTGATGAGCAGTGCATTGTACTCAGCTATATTATTGGTACATGGCTCAGTCAATGAGAAAGCGTAGAGTAATACATGGTTTTGTGGAGAAACTAAGACCACCCTAACAACTACGATGATAGACCCGCCAGTGCCCACGTGAGAAGCGCTGTCGAAGTATAGTCACCAGACTTATTCTTGTGAGGTAGCATTGACCTCGTGGGTTTTGTCTGGCATGTCTTCAAACAAGTCGGCCTTCGACTCGAGTAGGTGACTAGCCATGAGATCATAGATTGCCTGTCCTTTGACAAACTTCTGTGGTAGGAAGTGGATGTCATATTAAGACAGCAGGAGTGCCCACCTTGCGAGGCGCCGGTTCAAGGACCCAGGCTATGTCATGAAGACTCAAATAGGGTTCATCAGAGAGATGACATGAATGGTTTGACCGACTAAGTAGTGTCGTATTTTTTGAATTATGAACATTAGGACCAGACATTCCTTTTCGACCATGGGGTATCATCATTTGGCTCCTTGTAGGGTCCTACTCAGGTAGTAGCTGCCTTGCTCATGGTCGACATTGTCGTTCTGTGTTATGAGGGCATCGAGAGAATGCTACATTACCCTCATATAGATCATGAAGGGTTTGCCTGAGATTAGGACCGCCAGGATTGGTGAATTTGAGAGATAGCTCTTGATCTCATTGAAAGCTTGTTGGTAAGGCTTGTCCCATACGAAGGAAATACCTTTCTTCATCAGTTTGGAGAAGGGTTAGTACTTACCTGAAAGATTTGCGATGAATCTTCGGATGTAGGCCAAACGTTATTGTAGTCCCCTCAACTCCCTAAGATTTTTGGGTAGTTGGAGTTCTTGGATAGCTCACATTTTGTCGGGGTCAATGTGAATCCCCTTTGTCGTGATAACGAATCCAAGGAACTTACCACTCGTCATACCTAAGAATGACTTTGTAGGGTTTATCTTTAGTTGATGGGAGCGCATAAGGTCAAACACGACTCTCAGGTCTTGAAGGTGCTCGTCCTTGTTGCGGCTCTTCACGACCAGGTCATCCATGTAGCATTTAACTATTTTTCATAGATGATCTTGGAAGATGGTGCTCATGGCGCATTGATAGTGTTAGCCTCATGTTTATGACCCTATTCCCTAATCTTGTTTTGATGATTACAAACAATTCCTAGCAACGTGTGTCAAGTGTTTGTATTTGTTTTGTTAGGTAATCTACACAAATATTCACGTCGGAGGTTGGATAGAATTACGCCACAACAATCATATCAAATGGAGGTTGGCGGAAATAGTAGAGTGAAGTAACGCAATTCAAGTTAAAGATTCAAGTTCAAGCTTCATTCCCAAGTGTACTAAGTCGAGCTTATTAAAGACCTATAGCTTGGGTAATCTAGTTTAGGAGTTTATATTATGTGTGTTTAGTACTTTAAGCTCAAAATCATATACACACACATTTTATTAGTTTTTATGTATATATATATATATATATATATATATATATATATATATATACACATTTTAACTTTTGGTTTCTATGTATATATAGTTATATATATAGATACATGTTTAGGTTTTCAAGTTTATATAAATATGAAATTACATATTACATATTTATTATTTTGATTTGGTCTAGATTTATCGATATGAAACAAATATACATTCATATACATATTTTATGTTTCATATATATCATTTTGTTAAATGCATATTGTGCAAAACTTTATTTTTACATA
Source organism: Asparagus officinalis (assembly GCF_001876935.1). Taxonomy (NCBI): domain Eukaryota; kingdom Viridiplantae; phylum Streptophyta; class Magnoliopsida; order Asparagales; family Asparagaceae; genus Asparagus; species Asparagus officinalis. The sequence continues at coordinate 71,222,263 of NC_033796.1, forward strand.
ATATTGAGTTTTTGATTTATAGACTTAATAAAAATAGTTTATATCTTTAATCAAGTCTATAAAATTATTTTACAAAGTTTTAAAATTTGGTTTATTACAAAACATCAAAATTCAAGTATCTCATGTTTTCATGTTTTGAACATATTTGCAAAATAATGATATTTTACAAATGGAAAGCGATTTTTGAAACCAATTTTTATAACATATTTATTTTCATATTTACAATCATTTCCCAAAGTTTTATATTTTTCTGAATTTGTCTGCTATTTTTAAATCAAGTTTAAAAGTTAGAAAACTATTTTCAAAACCTGTGTTTCTGAAATATCAGTCTGCGGTCGGCCGGAGTGGTCGCGGCGGTTGACCGCCAATTGTCCAGAGACTTTACTCTGTTCATTAGCCTTTTGCAGTTGACCGGCCATGATGCTACGGTCGACCGCTAATGTTACCATTGCACAGTAACGGGTAGTTTCTAGTTTTGTTTTCTTATGGGTTTTTGGTCATTTTGTGTAGGTTTTGGCTGATGTTTTGGATTGTTATAAATACCTCATTGCATTTATCATTCTCACCAACCAAGGGAAATGTTTTAAAAGAGTTTACAAGTTTGTTTAAGGGTTTTAAGTTTTGTTTAAAAAGTTTTTAAGCATTTTACAAGTTTGGTTTTGTGAAGAGAATTTCAAAAGAGCTTGAGGAGATCATCCTTTGGTGTTTGAGCATTCAACTCTTCTCCCTCTCTCTTGTTATCGATAGAGAAGTTTTTCTAAACTCTATTTCTTGCTATTTATTGTTTTGTTCATATTTTCCATAAGTTGGATTTTAATTGAGTTTAGACTTGTTTTGAATATATCTCTTTATTCACACACAACCATTGAGCTTTTATTGTATTTGCATACTTAGTATAATTTGGGGTTGTGGGTTTGTGACTTAAAGTGTGAGCTTAATTGTGTTCTCATCCAAATTAGAGAACAACCATTTGTTGTAGAGAGCCTAATTGTGGGATACACTTGTACATCAAGAGGAGTGTGTGGTGAGAGATGAGGTCATCCTAAGAGGAGTGGCGTCTATAGTAAAGTCTAGGAAGAGGCTGTAGATCTGAGCACTTGAGGGAGACACGGGCTAGAGACTAACACTTAGAGGGTGTAGAGTGTGTTTGTAAGAGTATTGATTATAAAGTTTTTAGTGAGCTAGAAAATTAAGTGTGAGGTGTATACGTTATTCGGGTGAGCGTTGAAAATCTGGTTGTGTAGTGGATTTCTCCCCGGGAGTGGGGAACGGAGACGTAGGACAGAAGGTCCGAACTCTGTGATCATTTGCTTGTATTGGAGTTTTCTTTAGCGTATTTATTTTTTTGTTTATATTATATCGCCATTGTCTATTACTCTTTGTGTATATTGCCCTATCACATTTATAGTTTGTTCATTTTACCATTTGTTTATATTACTTATCCTTGCATATATCTTGTTGCATATCTAATTTGCTAGGATATTTGTTAATTAGTTTTAATTAGTATAAATCAGATTAGATTAGTATAAGACCCTATTCATCCCCCTCTAGGGTTCTTTCCTAGTGACATTAGGGGCTAACAAATAGGTTGCGTCGGCGTTCTTGAGCCCGAAGGGCATGACTGTTACACAGTACACCCCTATTGGAGCTCTAAAGGAAGTATGCTTCTCGTCCTCAGGGTGCATCTTGATCTGATTATATCCTGAGAATCCATCCATGAAGTTCATCCTCTCGAAACCACAAGTGTTGTCGATGATGACATCCATGATGGGCAATGGGAATTCATCCTTTGGACATACAGCGTTGAGGTCCCTAAAGTCAATGCAGATGTGAATCTTGTTGTTCTCCTTTAGGACTGGAACAATGTTAGCCACCCAATCAGGGTGTTGCTCCTCTATGATGAAGCTTGACTCGATCAACATCTTCACTTCGGCTTCGATCGCCTCCATGATTTGTGGACGAAATTATCTCTGTTGCTGTTTGATGGGTTTGGCGTCTGAGCCGATGTTGAGGCGATGCATGGTGATCTAAGGATCAAGACTGGGCATGTCCTTATAATTCCATACGAAGACTGTAGGTAGTAAAAATTACCTTTGTAGATAAGCCTGAAATCCGCCTGCATATTCGGGTCGCCCGCGCAACGTGAAAACTAGTCTCACATGTGTGCTTGACTCGCCAACACGAGCCATGACCACACAATCACCAAATTTTCCCACGCAGCTGGCGATCCACCAGGTGATCAGAAACAAGCCTGCACAATTCACTCGCCTGCACTAGTTAAGTTTACTCAAGAGCCGAACCTGCTTGTGTGCCCAGACGATCAGCCGGGCGATCAACATTCTAACCACAGACTCGTCAGGGTACTTGGCGGCCGTAATATTACGTCCAGGGATGGGCCTTCCCATTTCCCACGGCGTGAAGGGAAGGAGCACAGTACTCCAAGCCCATCAAGCAGCCGTCCACAGTACGAATGACCAGTCAAACCCATGCAATCGCCAAACTCGCTTGCATGCTTGACTCACCCGCACGAGTCAAGATCATCCAAGTGATTGAAATTCGCCTGCTTACTCAACTTGCCTGCATGAGTCAAGAGCCGAATTTGCCCGCGATAGACGAACTCGCTGAATTCGCCAGAGTACCTGGCGGACGCAATATCATGTACAGGGATGGGCCTTCCCAGTTCCTACAACGTGAAGAGAAGGAGCACAGTACTCCGAGCATATAAAGTAGTCATCCACAGTGCAGACGACCAGTCGAATACACGATGTCGCTACACTCACCTGCACACTTGACTCACCCGCACACTTGACTCGCCCGCACGAGTTGTGTTTACTCAAGAGCCGAATTCGCCTGCGATCGGTAAACTCGCCAGACTCGCCAGAGTACCTAGCGGCCGCAACATCACGTACAGGGATGGGCCTTCCCATTTCACACGACGTGAAGGGGAGGAGTACAGTGCTCTGAGCCCATCACGTGGCCGCTCACCGTACAAGTGAGAAGCATGGTATCTCCCAAAAGTACATGGTCACATCCCATGATTCAAGGGAGCGACCATACCGTCTCTCCTCTATTTAAGAGCCTCTCCTGGCTACAAGAAGGAGGTTCATAGTTAATTGATTAATCCAATCAGTTAGTCGGACCGGTAGCTCTCTACTCTTGACTGAGTTAACGACAGGCTCTTTGCATGGTCTTTGCACTGTAGCATCTTCCCCTAGCTTCGGGCCCTGACCGCCACCGAACTCGAAAACTCGATCTCGACCAACATGTGTAGCATCTTCCCCTAGCTTCGGGCCCTGACCGCCACCGAACTCGAAAACTCGATCTCGACCAACATGAGCTTCTACTGTGTACCGAAGCTCACCAGCAACCTAGATCGAATCATCCAAGGGAAGCAACTCGATCGGTGCGAGAACCGAGCGAGGCGTCCTATCGCTACCAAAGTCCCCACATTAAACAAGGAGGGCCTACCCTTCGTTTCTGTTATAATTTCGATTCATTAGTTTATAATAAGCTATTCTTATCAATACAAATGATACCCCCATTTTGGGAAATCAAAATTTACACCTATAGAAGAAGGTGACCGCAGTAGGAGAAGCTATTTCCTCAACCGAAATGGTGGTAGCGCAGTTCGACAAGGTTGCAGTCGGGACGACCGTGGAGTCCTAAGAAATCAAGTTCGACCAAGCCAGGTATGAAGAGTACTTGTCTTCATCCTCCTTTGGTGGTAATGCGTCTCGCAAACGCCATAGAGTCGTGCGTAGAGGCCGACCTCAAACGGTCAAAGCCTCTACGCCTGAGGACTCTATCCGAGTCACGTCAGGGGAGCCTATTCCCTCCAAATTGATCAACGCTAAGCCAGAGGTCAAGAACACAGGGCAAAGGGCTGTCAGATGGGTTGCCAAATGACCCTTGCGGACCCCCGCTCAGAAAAAGATGGTGGTTCATCTTGGCGCATACCACTCCGTCACGATCTGCACGGACGCACCTCTCTCTAGAAGAGCCCGTCAGTGGCGATAACAAGTACTCGCTTAACAGGAGGCTCGAACCTTCGCCTTCTACGACGACCTGAATTATTATCCGGGTCTAAAAAACAACCCTCTCGATACTGGTGGGCTCGCTAATCAGGTGAACCTTTGCGTCCAGGAAGAATTTGCTTTGGTTGTAATATCTCCTGTTTCGGCAGGTCCGATATTTCGGGCAAACTTGACCGTTCGGGCGAGCTAGTCAAAGTGGGCAAGCCTGCCCCCTCAAGCGGACTCCGTTTCTTAGGTCATATTCCTGATACAAACAGGCTGCCCGGAGTAGGCAAGCCTACCCAAGCAAGAAAACCATCAAAGTCGGGCGGGCCTCACCGAGTCCACTCGACGGGTAAACGTGGTGAGCGAATGAGCCTTAACGACAAAGGCAAAACAGTAGGAGATACCTCACCAACTCGCCTGCATGAACAAAATGTCGAAGTTCGCCCGCAAACAGGAGCTCGTCCAAGCATGAAGACTCGCCTATCAAGGTGAACCCGCCTAACTCCAACACCTAACCATTCCACCCAGTGTACGCAAGAGGGTTCATCCAAACCTCTCTCATGCGATCACGTAGCTATCCCTTCTGATGCTGAGGGTTGTCCCCAACCACCCACGGAAGATCTCCGGGGTTACCTAACTCGTAAATGCATCATACGTGAGGTGAATCCTTAGTGTCACTGCTAAAGGCTTATCCAAACATTACTTGCCGATTGCCAGTGTATAGGAACAAAGAAGCCTTCGTTGTTTGAAAGGCTCACTTAACATCCTTCCCAACAGAGATCTTCTCGTCGAAGGCGTATCCACCAAAGAAGATGCACCATCGATGGTTTAGAACTCTCGTCCGCTACTGTTAACATGACGGGGAAAGGTAAAAATGCACTTCCAGAGTCTCTAGATTTGGACTCCTTCCTACGGCCCAGTCACCCGCTGGTTCAACACAAACGTGATGGTATATTCTTGCACACCCGAAGTCGTACGGGGGTAAACATTCCATTTGATTATGCCCTCCTAACGCCCCCTTTCGGTTGTGAAGAGGAAGCCTGCTCAGCGGCGGCCACATCCCAGACATCACACTCAAGTTACGGTGAGTCAGCAAGGGTGCACATGGCTGAAACCTCGAGTGATTAGACGATTGCTCAAAAGTTTGAAGTGCATCAGGTCGCCATCGAGTCCATAAAAGACATGTTGGAGTAACTGCTAAACAAAAATAAGAAAAGAAGGTCACGCGTACCCCACGGAGGCCGACGGGAGGCAAGGAATGGGGACCAACTCCTAATCAGATGACTAAACAGGAGGATAATGCTAAACTCCTGTCAGATCACTCCTCGAAGTCATTGGCGGGAATGTCGCGCTCCGGGGGTACTACCCGGGACAAGAGATTCGACGAGTTCCAAAACCAACTTAATGCCTTAAAGCTCCAACAAAACAAGAACAAACTGGGAGTGGTCAGGCCGTACCCTATCGAGTGGGATACGACCCCTTACCCGGCAAAATTTGATGGTAAGGGCTCCCATTCATAGCATATTTACTACTTTATAGCTCACACCGGATTCCTCACTAGGAACAACGCCATCCTCACCCGGCTACTCATTGGCACCCTCAAAGGGATAGCCTTTGAATGGTTCCGCAAATTGGAACCACGCTCTATTAAGTCATGGGTCGACACAGAAAGACTTTTCTTAGCCCGTTTCTTCGATGATGATACTGAGGTGTCAATGGCCACCCTCCTAGCCGAGAAGCAAAAGAAGTCAGAGTCGGTCAATGACTTCGTAAAGAGGTTCAGGAACCAATCAGTTCATTCCTGAGACCAAGTCTCCGAAGAGATGCTGATTGAGATGTGCCGCAACAACCTTTCAATCCATATTCTGTCCAAGGTTGGCATGGTAGAAACCTGAACCTAGAAAGAATTCATTCGCCAGGGTGAGCAGGTCGAGAATATGATCAAGAGGCTCAAAGCCGAGGATCCCCACCCTAAAAAGGGAACTGCATAACCAAGCGCGCCAAAGAATCCCCCTCGAACTAGAGGAAAAGAGATCATCGCCGTTAACGTTGACTCTGCTCTGGCACCCAAACTGGCCAAAAGTCCAAAACCCAGGCCATTCGAACAACGTCCCCCGAGACAATACGACTTTAGGGAAGACCAAGTGGTAGCAACCCTCAACACACTCCTCAAGAGCAAGAGGATTAAGCTGTCGGAAGTGACCAAGCCTGAAGAGGCGAATAAAACCGATGAACCGGGTTACTCAGCCACCATACCTCCAAATGCTATATCCTCAAGGATAAGCTTCAAGCCCTATACGATGTGGGAGTTCTTAAAAAGGAGAGGGTACAGAAATAGGTGACCAAGAATATGATCACTCTGAGTTTTGGAAAAGATCTCCCAGATGTTCAAGCACTGGCGGGGGTAGTTCCCATCCCTAAAGCAATGCTGAAGATCACTAACAATGATCCTCACAATCAACGAGGAAAAGGTTTAGTACCCCAAACCTTATCGTCAGGGCAAGTGATGTGGGTCCATCCGGACCTCCTCGGCGATGAGCAATGGACTTCAAAGCCTTCAAGGAGGACCAAGGGTAAACCTTGCAATACCGTATCCATGATCCTAGATAAAGGCAAAATGATAGTAGCTACCCTCACCGACTTCGACGAGGACATAGCCACCCTAGCCACTAGGGCAGGAAGGGAATTCACCAAGAATTACCACGTCAGGACGGAGGAGCCGACGGGACCCTCCAGGCGACTACCTACAAAGACCCCTCAAGATTCTGAAGGGTGTAGCTCGAGTAACCATCCTTTTAGGTTCAATTTACTCGCGTAGCTGAAGAACATCCCAGCCAAAATTACCATGTATGAACTCCTGCGCCTGTCTAGACCCACTCGGAAGCTCTACAAGAGGCATTGGCCGACTCAGAGGTTTTCGCCACGCACTTCTCATCTACAAGGGAAGAAGACGCAGGAAAGAAGTGTTTACAATGCTATCAAGCCTCCGAACAGCAGGTCCCTTACATCACATTCACCCCTGAGGACATGCTAATCAAAAGCACTTCTCACGATTGACCCTTGTACTTCACGGGGTACATCAGTTCCTCCAGAGTGGATCGAATCCAAGTTGACCCAGGATCCGTGCTAAGCATTGTCCCCTTGAAGCTTATGTAATACTTAAGGGTCCTCAGAAGCGTCTTTCTGTGACAACCATAACCATCTTCGGGTTTAACGCCACTAGGACGAGGCTGTTCGGCAAGATCCGCCTAAAGTGCCGTATAGGCAACATGAAGACGGAGGTCACCTGCTACGTCATCGATGTTGAGCCTTCCTACAACATGCTGTTGGGATGGCCATGGATCCACAGCAACCGTATTATCCCATCCACATTACACCAATACCTAAAATACATGGATGACTACGATCGGGTGAAGACAGTAGTTGCTGACAAACAACCCTTCAAAGGAGTCGAGAACTACTTCATGGATTCGCTGCTTTACCAAGATTCTGACGAACCACCAATCGAGGAACTCGAGAGCGGTAATGAAGCAGATAGTGAACCTGAATACGGTGATAGCCATGTCCTGAACGATTTCAAATCAATTGTAATCGGCTACGAAAGCCACAATGTAACCGACTTTGTCTAGGCGGAGGAGATTGTCTTGAATGAGAAGTTCAACTTTGCCTACTTATCATCTTGCCCGACATCCGAGGATGACCTACCTAACGACCCAATGGCAAGGCACTACAGTGACCCGTCTTTACATATTCCTGTGTACCCGTTGCAGACGGTAAAAATTACCACCGTGCTCATGAGCCAAAGTTATCAAGATTCTCCTATATGATCGACTAGCCTGCATGAGTCAAGATCATCCAAATTCGAACGCTTACTCGACTCGCCTGCGGGAGTCGAGAGACAAATTCATACCTGACGACTGCTCCACTGCATACAGGGATGGGCTTTCCCCACTTCCCGTGATGTGAAGGGAGGAGGCACAGTACTCCAAGCCCGTCGAGTGGCCGCTCACAGTACGAATGATCAGACAGGCACCAAATCAGCCTGCACACTCATAAATGTAGTTCACCTCGCCTGTCCAAATCGAGAGCTAGACCCGCCGGCACTCGGCGAGCTGTTCATACCCACTTGAGTACTGGGCACCCATTTTCCCACTTCTCGTGATGTGAAGGGAGAAAGGGCACAGTATTCCATATCAACCTGCGCCCTCATAAATACAGTTCACCTCGCCTGTCCTAGTCAAGGTCGGGATTCGCCGGCATTCGGCAAGCTGGCCAAATGCACTCGAGTGTTGGGCAGCCGCTGTCTCACATACGAGGAGGGGCCTTTTCACTCCTACGTGACGTGATGTGAAACACAGCCCCTCGAATGACCGCTCATAGTACAGGTTAGCAGCAAGATACCTCTCAACAGTATATGGTCACATCCCATGATTCAAGGGGCGACCAAGCCGTCTCTCCTCTATTTAAGAGCCTCTTCCAGCCACAATGAAGAGGTTCGAAGGGTTCGAAGGTGTGGAGCATTCAGCATAGAGCGGTCCAACGTTTAGCAGCTCGCCCATAGTTAATTGATTAATTCAATCAGTTAACCGAACCACTAGCTCTCGACCTCCGATCAGGTCGACGACAAGCTCTTTGCATAACCTTTGCACTGCAGCGTCCCCTTCTAGTTCCGAGCCCTGATGATCATCGAACTAGGAGATTCGAACTCCACCAACCCGAGCCTCTACTGCGAACTAAAGCTAACCAGTAACCTCGATCGAACTATCCAAGGGAAGCAGACTCGGTGTGAGAATCGAGCGAAGCATCCTGTAGCTACCGAAAGTCCCCACATTAAACAAGGAGGGCATTCCCTCTGCTTCTGTTGTAATTTCAATTAATTAGTTTGTAATAAGCTATTCACATCAATACAAAAAAAATTCCCTATTTTTGGGAGATCAAAATTTACACCTACAGAATATGGCGACCACAATGGGAGAAGCTGTTTCTTCAAACGAAATGGTGGTAGTTCAGTTCGACGAGGTTGCTATTAGGACAACTGTGGAGTCCCTAGAGATCGAGTTCGACCAAGCCAAGTACGAAGAGTACTTTTCTTCCTCTTCCTCTGGTGGCAACGCGTCCCGCAAGCGCCACCGAGTCGTGCGCAGAGGCTAACCTCAAACTGTCAAAGCCTCCGCGCCTGAAGGTTCCACCCGAGTCTCGACGGAGGGACCTGCTCCCTCCAAATCGATCAAGGCTAAGCCAGGACGAAAGCCCGCCAGATGGGTAGCCAAGCGGCCCTTACAGATACCCGCCCCGGAAAGAAAGGAAGTTCCTTCCGGCACAGTCGTGGACACCCTTCTCTCTAGAAGAGCTCGCCAGCGGCGATGGCAGGCACTCGCCAGACAAGAGGCCCAAGCCTTCGTCTCACATGACGGCTTGAACTATTACACGAGCCCGAAAAATGTTAGATGAGGGAGCAACTCGCCCGACACCGGAAGGCTCTCCAAATTAGGAGCGCCAACCAAGAAGGACGGGACTGCCCGCTCAGGTGGGCTTCGCTTCTCAGGTCACATCCCTTACGTGAATAAACCACCCTGAACGAGCGAACCAGCACGGGAAGACAAACCCTCGAGGGCAGGAGAGTCTTACCAAGACCCCTCGACGGATAAGCGTAACAAGCGGGAGAGCCTTGACCCAAAGGGAAAAGCGGTAGGCGATGCCTCGCAAACCCACCCACGCGATCGAGGGGTTGAATCTCGCCCGCACGTTGGAGTTCGCCCGAACGCGAGGACTCGCCTGTCAAGGCAAGCTCGCCCAACTTTAACGCCCAGCCATCCTACCCAGTGTACATCAGGGGATGCATCCAAAACTCTCTCGTACGGACACCCAGGCGATCCGTCTGACGCCGGGGGTTGTTGCTAATCGCCCACGGAAGACCTCCGGGGTTACTTAACTCACAAACGCACCCTACGCAAGGCGAATCCTCAGTGCCACTGCAAGAGGCTCATCCAAACAGTACTCGCTGACTGCCAATGTATAAGAACGGCGAAACCTTTGGCGTTCGAGAGGCTCTCTCGACAACCTTCCTGACAGAGACCCTCTCGTCAACGGCGTCATCACAAAAAAGGACGTGCCACCGAAGATCGAGAACTCCCATCCGCTACAATCAACATGACGGATAAGGGCAAGACCATCTTTTCTAGTTCTCACGATTTGGACTCTTTCCTGGGACCTAATCCTCCACTCGCCCAACGTGAGCGACATGGTATATACCGACGCACTTGTAGTCGCACGGGGGGTGAGTATTGGGTTTGATTATTCAACCTTAACACCTCCCTCCGACGGTGAAAATAAGGTTCACTCGGCAGCAGCTACGTCCCAGACATCGCACTCAAGTCAGGACGCACTGGCAAGGTTACACATGGCTGAACTCACCCATAAATAGGCGGTGACCCTAAGGCTCGATGAACAACATGCAACCATTGACTCTTTGAGAGATATGTTGGAGCATCTTCTGAACAAAAAGAAGAAGAAGAAAAGAGCACAGCGCACCTTACCCCGACAAACAGGGGATAAGGAGTGGGTACCTCCCCATCGTCCAGCGACCGAAATGGAAGATAATATCTATCCATCGTCCGATTTCTCTTCCAAGACATCGCTAGGAACGTCGCATACTGGGGGTAGCACCTGTGACAAGAGGTTCGACGAGTTCCAAAACTAGCTCAACGCGCTAAAGCTTCAGCAGAACATGAACAAGTGTGACAAGAGGTTCGACGAGTTCCAAAACTAGCTCAACGCGCTAAAGCTTCAGCAGAACATGAACAAGCTGGGGGTGGTCCGACCCTATCCTGTCGAGTGGGATATAGTCCCCTACCCGGCGAAGTTCAAGCCAATTAGCTTGGTGCAATTCGACGGCAAGGGATCACCCTCGCAACACATTTATTACTTCATGGCGCAGATCGGGTTCATTACGGGGAACGATGCTATTCTCACCCAGTTATTCATAGGCACCCTCAAGGGGGTGGCCTTTGAATGGTTCCGCAAGTTAGAACCTGGCTCTATCAAGTCATGGGCCGATGCTGAAAGACTCTTCTTGGCCCGCTTCTTCGACGACGACACAGAGGTGTCTATCAAGTCATGGGCCGATGCTGAAAGACTCTTCTTGGCCCGCTTCTTCGACGACGACACAGAGGTGTCGATGGCCACCCTCCTCGCTGAAAAGCAATGGAAGTCGGAGTTGGTCAACGACTTTGTGAAGAGGTTCAGGAACCGATCGGTCCACTGTCGGGATCAAGTTTCCGAATCAACACTGATAGAGATGTGCCGAAACAATCTCTCAATCCATATTCTATCCAAGGTCGGCACGGTGGAAACCCAGACCTGGAAAGAACTTGTTCGCTAAGGCGAGCAGGTGGAAAATATGATCAAGAGGTTGGAGGCCGAAGAGCCGCAGCCCAAGAAGGGAGCTGTGGAACCGGCCATGCCAAAGAATCCCCCTCGAACAAGAGGAAAAGAGATCATGTCCGTCGACTCCACCCCGGCGCAAAAAACCGCCCAAAGGCCAAAGCCTAGACAATTCAAGCAACGCCCCCCATGGCAATACGACTTCAAAGAAGATCAAGTGGTGGCGACATTCAATACTCTGCTCAAGAGCAGTCGAATTAAATTGCCAGAAGCCACGAAGCCTGAGGAGGCGAACAAAACCAATGACCCCATCAAGAGCAGTCGAATTAAATTGCCAGAAGCCACGAAGCCTGAGGAGGCGAACAAAACCAATGACCCCAGTTATTGTGCCTATCACAGATTCCTTGGCCACCACACGTCTAAGTGTTACATCCTTAAGTATAAGCTCCAAGCCCTCTACGATGCGAGAGTCCTAAAGAAAGAGAAGGTTCAAAAGCAAGTGACCACGAATATGGTCACCTTGAGCTTTGGGATGGGTCTCCCGGAGGTTCAGACTCCAGTAGGGATAATCCCTATCTCCAAGGCAATCCTGAAGGTCACTAATGACGATCCTCACAATCAAAGAGGAAAAGGGTTAGTACCGTAGATTTTTCCCTCAGGCCAGGTGATGTGGGTCCATCCGGACATCCTCAATGACGAGCAATTGACTGCAAAGCCCTCGAAAAAGGTTAAAGGAAAACCTTGCAACGTCGTCTCCGCTATCCTCTCCGCTATCCTGGGTGGAGATAAGACAATAATGGCCACCCCCACCGACTCTGAAGAGGAAACCACTGTCAGGGAAGGAATTCACGAAAGAGTATCCTACGAGGGTGGAAAACCCGACAGGACCTCCCACGAAGCCAGCCGCGGCAACCCCTCCAGAGCCAGACAGACCAAGCTCAAGCCGTCAACCTTTCCGATTCAAAGTACTCGCGTAGCTGAGGAGCATCCCCGGGCGCATTACCATGTACGACCTCCTGCGGCTATCCAGGCCTACCCGGGAAGTCCTACAAGAGGCGTTGGCCGACTCAGAGGCCTTCTCCACCCACTTCTCGGGGGAAGAGTATATAGAACAGGAATGTGCGACATGTTGCCAAACCTCCGAAAGATGGGTCTCGTGCATCACTTTCACTCCTGAGGACATGCTCATCAAGAGCACATCTCATGACCGACCCTTGTACTTCACGGGGTACGTCGGTTCATCGAAAGTGGATCGAATTCAGGTCGACCCAGGCTCTGCATTGAGCATTATCCCTCTAAAATTGATCAAACACCTAGGGATACCGCCAAAGTGTCTGTCCACGACTACCACGATTATCTTTGGTTTTAATGCCACGGGGACTCGGCCACTCGGCAAAATCCTCCTGAAATGTCAAAATCCTCCGAACCATCCTACAACGTGCTCTTAGGACGTCCGTGGATCCATGGCAACCGTATAGTCCCGTCCACGTTACACTAATGCTTGAAGTATGTGGATGATTACGAGTAAGTGAAGACGGTAGTGGCCGACAAACAACCTTTCAAGGGCATCGAAAACTACTTCACAGACTCTCTGCTATACCAAGACCACGACGAGCCACCGGTTGAAGAACTGGAGAGCGGCAACGAGGCAGATAGCGAACCTGAGTACGGCTATGTCCTAATCTTAAATGACTTCGAGTCGATTGTAATCGGTTACGAGAGTCACAATGTAACCAATGTTGTTCAGGCGGAGGAGATTATCATGAATGAGAAGTTCAACTTTGCTTATTTGTCGTCTTGCTCCACATCCGAGGATGATGCGCCTAATAACCTAGTGTTAAAACTCCGTAGCGATCCCTCCCTGTACTTGCCCGTATGCTCGTCATATGTTGCGAAGGCCCAGCCGATCGAGTCGTCGCAAGTTGTACTTGTCGTGCCAGCCCGGAATAACTATCAAGAAGACATTATCTTTGGGCGTATTGACCGCCCCTTGCGTACGCTGTGGGACGAATCCGAAGATGAGGACCCCGCGCCTCAGTTTTCACAATACAGTCAAGTCACAAAGCGCATGATAAGCGACATGGGGTATGACCTCAATCATTTAGAAGGCCTGAATTACGGCTGAGGGCGTAAGACGGTCATTCGACCCGCTTACGTACCTAAAGGTAAACCCTCAAATTACTTCAACAAGACTCGGAGAGGTTTAGGCTACTCCTCTTCCTCATCGGATCTATTCTGTTATGTCAATGAGGATTCCGACTATGCGTGTTCGGTGGACCAATCGTCGACGACCTTGGCATGGGACTTCGATGTTAGCGTAAGGGACCTCTTTGACAACCTTACGGTCAACATGGCTACAGTCGATCCCGCCGAAATGGCTGAGGACGAACAAGTCCCTCTTTACGATAAGACATGGGATCACCACATTAACGCTCAGTGGAACAGCCGCTTCAAGCAATGGGAACCACCGACCAAAGATGAAATCCTCCAGGTGAACATGGGTGATGAGGCGAACCCCAAACCGCTTCGAGTTTGCCTGCAGCGTGAACTCGCCTGTATTTGAGTTTAGCTTTCGATGCAAACTCATCACCACTCGAGGAGTTTTGCCTGTAGCATGAAATCGCCGGTGGTTATATAAGAAAGACACTGAATGGCGACATACGAAAAGGATATGTGCATAACGAGAAAGTACAAACTTCGCTAGATGCTTCTAAACAATACATTTGAACAAAGTTATGACTTTGCAACCAAGAGAGTCATAATATTACATTCAAGAAGCAAAACATACACCCAGTTTTTAAGACAATGCATTTGAACAAGTTGTGATTTCACAAACAAACAAGTCATGACATGGTTTCAAAAGCAAAGGCAAGCAGTATGTCTTAACATGGTCCTAGATCTGAAGTCCTAGTCTAACAAGCTAAAAGAAGTAAGTTCTTCTTTGACCGTAGCCACCCTTCTCGCGTGGGCCTCCCGAGCTTTGTCTTCAGCCTCCCTCTGAACCCGGTCTTCATAGCTTGACCTGGCAGCGGCATCTTCCTGGCGTAAGGCTTGGAGGCTTCGGGTTTCCTCCTCAGCAGTCTTGCTGACCTTTACGATCTCGGATTGAAGCCCCCTCAGAGTCGCCTCCGCCTGCTCTAGCTCAAATCTCAGGCGAGATATGGTGGAAGTGAAGTCGCCTATCCGCTCTTTTAATGAGTGCTGCTGACCCACCCAGAAGGCGACGTTCGATTCCAGGTCGGCTATTTCTCTAGAGCGGACCTCCTACTCACAAGCCTCCCGACGCCTGATATGAGACTGGAAAGACTCCACATCAACCTCCGGACCTTCTCGTAGCAAGATCTCTAGCCTCACCAAGCGTGACTCTAGGAAAAGGAGCCTCTGCATGCAACGCGTAGCAATCCGGTTTTCGCCCAGCCGCCTGAGGTCAACCATGCGATCCAAGAGAGACTATTTGAAACCATTGTAGCTTCCCATGCCAAGACTAACAAGGGAAATCACCTGCTTCATGGCATTCTCGAACTCTTCAAGGCGAGCCTGTAGGGACAAGGAATCTGAGGAAACAGGCTCGTGATAGGTGGAACCTCGAGGCAAGGTTCGGCTCCCTACTGGGGAATGAGGCCTGAGGCAGAAGAAGTTGCGGTACCCTAAGATTTGTTGTCAGAAATTAAAATGGGCTCAGCCGCATGCTCTTTAGCAGTCGGTACCTCTCCTTGGTCTGTGAAACATAGCAACAACACAGGAGAGAGTTAAACGAAGAGTACCTGCTTGACCCACGAGCACACGAAAGTTGGGATGAAAGGATACCTTCAGCGGCGGCGGCCTCAGTGGAGCCCGAAGAGGACGCCTCCTTCCTCTTCTTCGAAGCAACTCTTTTCACCTTCGGTGCCATTATGAGTACAACGAAAAGAAAACTTGGACTTCCTCTGAAGAAGACAACGAAGGAACTGCAACCTCTCTTAACAAGGGGTAGGGGCGTTAAATACTCTAATCCTAGGCGGTAATCCGCCACTCGATTGGACCTTTCAGGGCTAAACAGTCGAGAGTAACATCGAACAATTCAGATCTCGCATGAACGGCCAGGATCTGGCAGTTTCTGGACACGATCTTCAGCCAACGGCCCAAATCGGGCACAAAAGACGAAGAGCCCTACTACGCAGAAGACGAACGGCCAGGATCTGGTAGTTTCTGGACACGATCCTCAGATGCGAAACGATGTGCCCACGTCTTCTTGACTGACGTGCGCATGGATTAACACGTGGCCCACTGAAAGCGGAGCCCACCCAACGTCGAATTCGTTGTTTGGATTCCCACGGGTCAAAACCAATTGGACTCGCATACCACTTTGGAACTCGAGTCAGTTCCGAATTCACTAGTGGACAAAATCCGCCTGCAAGTAAGACGTGTTTGCAGCTGAAATTCTCCGACATCCAGAATCCTACTACAGTTAGGATTCTCTTATGGCCACACTCTGACTAATGCATGTTAAAAAGAATGGAGCGCGCACAAAAGTAATAGTGACTCGAAATAAAAGGATAATTTCATTCATAAAAAAGAAATCCTATTACAACGGGGAATAAAAGGCAAATTACAAAGCTCTCAGCCGTAACTCCGCCTCACGAATCTCCCTGGCATGACGAAGCTCGAGCCCCCTCAGGATCTCTTGGCGGAGATCTTCCTCTGTGCGTGAGACCAAGTCTTGGACGGTATCTTTAGCCTCCTAGAGGGCTCAGTCCTTTTCCTCAATGGAACCAGCGACCAGTTGCCGACAAGACTTGATATCCTCTAAGTCCTTTACCATCTGTTCACGAGCCTTCCCTTGAATGGCTAGGGAGGCTGCGCATTAGCAATGACTTGCTTCAGCTTCCCTATCTCTGAAGACAGGTGAGAAAGGCGGTTGTCGGCCTTCTGTTGCTCGTAGGCCACTCGTTCATCCTCGGCCTTGACCTGCTCCAACTCTGCTGACAGCCTTGCCTCCAACGACATGGTCTTGTTCAATCGACGGTCGTGCTCTTCCACTGCTGCTCGAACCTCGCCGGACGCGAGATCAATAATTTTGGAACACTTTGCGCGAAGGGTAAGCAACTGTCGAATAGTCTCCTCCACCTCTTTCAAATGCCGGAAGTATGGCTTAGCCGCGGTGGCGTAAAGCTTCTTGATTAAGAAGACCATGTCGTGATCGAGGTCCTCCTTGAACTCCTTGAAGGGACAACTCTCTTCCAATGCGAGCTTGATGCAATCAGCTAAAGTATCTTGGAAGTTAGCCAGGGTTCGAGCTACATTCCTTTTATGCGAACGTTCCAAGGGAGAGAAGGTAGCCTCTTCTGCCGTGGATGAAGTTGAGATCGAGGTACCGGTAGTCATGACTACGGAAGTAGTGATAGGCGCCGCCAAAGCCGACGTACTTGCCGACGCCGGTGCCGACAGCTTACCAGGCAAGACGTAGAAGCAGTCACCAGTCGAGGGTTGACGTCTCGCCCTTGGATCGGAACCACCAACCAACGCTTCCTCAAGAGTGGGGATTTCCCCTTGTTGGCCTGACACGTCTTCATGAGCTGACGCCTCCTCCTCGCTCGATAGCGCCTCATGAATCGAGACGTCATCGTCCGCCTCTGATTCACCCATCTCTCCGGCCGAATGGACTGCCCAAGAGGGGGGATCCTCTTTGCAAGTAGCTTCATGGGAGGGGTCAACTGCGAATGCAAGGAGAAGATTAACAAATGCCCCTTCGGCACAGAGGGATCAACACACTAAGGCCTACGCTTACCTAAACCGCCAAGCTCTTCTTCGTCTCTAGTCCCCCCTTCTTCGTTAGAAGGAATGGAGATCACTCTCTCAGCTACACCTGCACAAATTCAACACAAACGTCAGGGGGTGCAGATTCGACTTTGTACCCGAGAGTGCCACACTAAAAGATTACCTCTTGGTGCGGACGTAGGAGTCGTTAAAACCCCGCCAGCATGGGTTCAGAACCATCCCCGGGCTCCATCCACCAGCCCGCCTTCGAAGTGTAGGTAAGGATTGATGTTTCCCACGTACAATTGGTCGTACCCAAACTGGTGGGCAAACCTGCAAGAGATGTATGGCTCGAGGTAGCACACAGAGCCCTTTCGTAGGATGTGATATCCCAGTCGAATGTTCACCAACCATCGAAAAGCGCCGCGGGAAAGGACGGTGTAATGGCCCACCGTCGATACATCCCTAAGAGACTCCCCGTACCCCCCTCCGCTAAAGTAGGGGAAGAACCGATGAAAGTTATAGTAGCCGAAATGGGAGAGCGTCTTCCGCACATCAGGGATGTCTTTACACTTCCAAGAGAACCTTTCCAGGTGCTGAACGAATGGAACGAACTTGTCTCCTTGAAGAGTTGCTGGGGCACTCATCAAGCACTCACAATGGTATACGAACCATACCATCAAATAAGTGTACAGTAGCCCCACCCTAGGGTTGGGGGTCCTGATGACCTCTCCTTCCCCTTCGTCGACGGTCGACACACGACAGAATTGGACCGTCAGTGTGCAGAGTCCCTGATGGATGCATGCCACCATAGCTGACACCAATGCGTAGGACCTCCCATGGGCCAAGCGAACCGCGGGATACACGACCTTCACCGGAAGCGCCTCAAACGAATGGGTGGGGACCACGCACCTCTTCAACCACAACATGATGTACCCTGCGAGCAGAGCCTTCCCGGATATAGGGGCTTGGCCTGGTGGTGAAACGAATGGAAGACTGTGCCGAATTTGAATCCGCCCTCATCATGCTCAAGGGTCACGGTGGCTCCCCCCTTGGCTGTCCTCCTCTCCACTTCGGACTGGTCACACTCGCCTAGCGGAAGAGTAGGCCTCCCTTTGACATCATTCTCTGGGAATAAGTAATCAGCCCAGTTCTTGTGGCTGATCCCCGGAGCCCTCTTCTTCTTCCCTTTGTGGTCCACCGCCCCTAAGGTGTTGAGGCATATATGGTAGTGACAGAGCAACTCCTATAGAGTCTCAACCACCAAGGGGGAACGGTTTGAAAGCTGGTCAATCTCGTCTTGGCCCGGGACGTACTCCTCATATGGGAAGTCTCCTAGGGGCAGCCCTGACACGTCATACATCTCATGGAGGGTCATGCTGAGCTCACCATTGGGGGTGAAGAACGTGCCACTATCCGCGTAATACAGTTCCAAGATGCTGTGGGATTGGGGGGCATTAATCTTCAAACCATGCCGAGCTCACCATTGGGGGTGAAGAACGTGCCACTATCCGCGCAATACAGTTCCAAGACCCCGTGTTTCGAACAGCCAAGGATGGAGGAGGATCCTAGCAACTAAGTCTAAGATAAACTCCTCGAAGGCCCACCACACTATGAAAAATAGTGTAGCCAGCTCAACTCAAGCGACAAACAGTAAAGGCGAGTTAAACGCAAGGACTACCAAGGATCAACCAAAAAGTCCTAGGTACAGATCAACACAGAAAAGCAAAAGAAAAGCAACATGCACAAAATGGGGAATAACCACAAGCGTAAAATGTAGCTACAGACAGTTTTTTTTTAAAAATGTAGCAAGTAACAACGGTACAAGGAAAAAAAGAGAACGTCCTAGATAAGCTTCAGCAGGCTGAAGGTGGCAATCCTAGCATTGACGGCCGTAAGCTCCGTCGTGTGCCTGGCTCAGACCTTCTCCTCCTGTCTCTGCTAAAGCTTGGCAAAGGTAGCCTCGCCATCCTCTTCTTCCCGACGCAGACTTTGGAGGGCTTGGGACTCCTCGGTAGTGGCAAAGGTAGCCTCGCCATCCTCTTCTTCCCGACGCAGACTTTGGAGGGCTTGGGACTCCTCGGTAGTGTGGCGAAGAACCCTTTCATTTTTGCTCCTGCCACTTCTTCAGATCCTCCTCTCCTTGAGTGGACTCGACCTCCAGGAAAGAGCAAGCATCATGATATGCATCCATCTTAATCAACAAGTCATAGTGTTGCTTACGCAGGCGCTTAAGCTCGGCCTCCTTCTCAAGGATGCGCCTCGCCAAAGCCTTGTGTTCAAACAAGGCACTCATCGCGAGAGGCGTCAGCTCATCTTTAGGGTCAGTATGAACCAGCCCCTCCAAGCGGTACATCAACCCCTCTAAATGATGGAGCTCTCGCTCACATTGCTAGACGAGCTGAGGGCCGCCCACAAGTCAGATTTCCTCAAGACATTCATCCACAAAGGGGAGCACATCATAGTACCACCCAATGCCCTGGCTAATGGCATTGGCCGTCCTACGTAGGTCGTCCTCTAACTTTTGGAGAATGTCTAATGTTGAGGTGGGACCCAAAGCAGTCGACCCCTCGACCATGCCGATAGCGACGGTCGATGTCGCGTCGACGTCAGTAGCACCAGTGGAGGAAGAGACCCTCTTGCCCTTAGAGACGTGCGAATCGATTTTAGGAGTCATGATCAGGACAAGGACTGCTCTACAAGAATTCTCTTCAGGCGAACTTTCGTGAGTGTGAGAACTCTACTAAGAGAATAGCGAGCACATTATATAGCCGAGGTTTCAACAGTTGAGATTCGCTAACTCGAATGTATCGAGCGGCTCAGATCTACAACGGCGTTTTGAATTCGATGCCCATAAAGGCCTCGATCGTTGGGATTCCGAACCAATGGTCCGGGTTAAGCACAGAAGGCGAGGCGTTCTGTCACCTCACACTTAATGCAAAATAACGCACCGCCTTAGCTGGCAAGCACATGGTGTGACGCCCCAGGGTTCACACAAGGCTACAGTCTAAGGTGAAACCCGGATTATCAAACCTGCCAAGCACCAAACACCATGCTACGACATGTTTCACCATCACAGTCACTATCTCTCTAGTGGAAACAACAAATAGGTGAAGATACAAAACAGGCAAATAATAGAAGTTGTACAAAATCAGATATGCACAGAAGAAGTATATCAACAAATGAGCCTAACTAAAATAGAATGAAAATATCTCTGAGTCAGAAATACATCTCAATATAATGAGTCAAATGAAATATCACTAAGGCACTCAGCCTATTTCCGAATACGTGAAAGATCAAATACTAGTCATGTGTATTTATAAATTTTAACTTGTAACAAAAGTGTGTTAATTCAACACAAACTAAGCATAAGTGTATAATCTCGGTGTGCGTGTCCACATATGAAGTTCACCATCATCCCAGGTGTTTAACAAGTCGTAAATATTATAATATAACAGTACAAGGTCGAGAGACTAGCTCAAAGACCAAAACAACCGAACAAAACATGCACAGGCTCAAAAGAGGTTGGCGGTCGACCGCAATTATGCGGCGGTCGACTGCGACAGGTTTTCAGGGTTTCTCAAGTGTGCAGGTTTTCCAGACTGTGGATAGATTTTCCAGATTGTGCAGGTTTCTGCACTGTGTTGTATTCATGTCGATTTTTGTGATCTAAACTAGTTTAAAACGTGTGAAACTTGCATGAAAACATGACAACAACAGATACATACTCTAGAAACAATCTTAACATATATAGCATCAATATTTGCAACAAAAAATATGTTTAACCCTTAAACTTTCATAAAACATAAAACAAACTCTTGTGTTAATCAAATTAGGGTTTTTCCAAACTAATTACTCAAATTCTTCTATCTAAAGCATGGACTTTTAACATATTAAACATAAGCATGATTGCCAAATAACTTTGAAAAGATATACATTCATTAAATCATATTTGTAACACTTAGGTATCACAAACCTAGGGTTTTCTCATCTTTAATCCACATGCAAACTCAATTAAAAGTCAAATTAGGGTTTAGACATGATTAGCACATGATTAACAAGATAAAAATGAATTTAAAAATAACCCTAATGATCATGATCATATTTTTATTATAAACAGCAAGAAAAACATGTAGATCTAACATTTGTTTAAGATCTAACAATAAAAAAATCTAATATTTTTCACATTAGATTGAAATCTAAGCATGTAAACACAAATTAAACTTCTAAGCTAGTTGTTTAACTATGGGGATGAGTTTGGATGTAAGTGATCTTGCCTTAATCTCATGTGCAAGCCTCTGAAACAATCAGCAAGCAAACCACGAGCATGAAAAACTCGTTCTCCCTCGCTACACGTTAATGATCTCGCCCTCATGGCGGTGTTTTGCTTCACAAAGCTCTCCAAACTCATAAGAAAAAGGTCTAGAGTTTTTGAGGGAAGAGGGTGGCTGCTAGGGTTCATAGATATGATAAAAGAAAAGAATTTTCATGAAAAATACAGATATTTATAGAGGCAAACCCGAAACAAACCTGTTTGACCCGAACCAGGAAACCTAGTCTGACTAGGAAAATAACCTTTGGTATTTTGGCTGTAACTTTCTCATCTGATGACGAAGTTTTAGCATAGTCGCCGTCGCATAGTTTTAGCAGTTGAAGCTCCACTATATAGTTATGTTCATTGTTTAGATTTTAGAGTTGTATTCATTTTGTAGAGGCTGAGTGCCTTAGTGAGATTTCATTTGACTCATTATGTTGAGATGTATTTCTGACTCAGAGATATTTTCATTCTATTTCAGTTGGGCTCATTTATTGATTTACTTTTTTTGTGCATATCTGATTTTGTACTATTTCTATTATTTGCCTGTTTTGTACCTTCACCTATTTTTTGTTTCCACTAGAGAGATAGTGACTGTGACGGTGAAACATGTTATAGCATGGTGTTTGGTGTTTAGCAGGTTTGACAATCCGAGTTTCACCTTGGACTGTAGCCTTGTGTGAACCCTAGGGCATCACAATTGGTATTAGAGCAAAGCCAACCAGAATTGTGAGAGCAAAGTACTATGCGGCACAAAGTGCTACGTCGAGAGGGCGGGAGCCACCTCTTGAGGCTATAGGAGCCACCTGTAGAATCTCACACGGATGGTACGGTCTTGGATGATATGATTTGGCACAATGAGGACGTTGCGAGTTTAAGTGGGGGAGTTTGTAATACCCCAACCCTTGAGAGGGTGATGTGATTAGTATTGATAGATTTGATTGGAATACTCATACCATCAAGATGCATCTTCTTTTCGAGAACCCAACTCTTAGAAACTCCAAAGTTAAGTGTGCTTGGCCTAGAGAAATTTTAGGATGAGTGACCCCTTGAGAAGTTTTCCATGGAGCACGTGTGTGAGGACAAAACGTGCTGAAAAAACATTTGGTGGTTTGTGAGGCCAGTCCATCAGATCTAGTAACGTACTGACTTCGAGATTCCGGAGTGGGGTGTTACACATGGGACCATAAGCAAACACGTGGTTTTCCTACGCTTGAGTTCGCCTACGCCATGAACTCGCCCATGCTCGAGTTTTGCTGGCAGCATAAACTCACCTGTGTTTGAGTTTTGCCTGTGGCAAAAAATCGCCTGCGCTTGAGTTTTGCTGGCAGCATAAACTTGCCTATGTTTGAGTTTCGCCTGGGGCACAAACCCGCCTGTGCTTAAATTTTGCCCGAAGCACAAACTTGCCTATGTTTGAGTTTTGTCTGTGGCACAAACCCGCCTGCGCTTGAGTTTCGCTTACAGCACAAATTTTTCTGTGCTCGAGTTTCGCATACAGTTCAAACTCGCATGTGCTTATGAGTTTCGCTTACAGCACAAATTTTTCTGTGCTCGAGTTTCGCATACAGTTCAAACTCGCATGTGCTTAAGTTTCGCCTGTAACACAAACTGGCCTATGGCACAAAATTGCCTACGCTTAAGTTTTGCCTGTAGCACAAACTAGCTTGTAGCACAAACTCGCCTGCGCTTAAGTTGCGCCTGTGACACAAACTCGCCTGCGGCATAAACTCGCCAGCAATTGAGTTTGCCTATCACATGAGTTAGAAGCTGAATAGCGATACACAATAATAAAAAAATGAAAAGGAAGGCACGCACAACGTCTCAAGGAATCAAGAAGGCGCAAAGTTCATTAGCTGTTTCTAGACATTACATTCGAACAAAGTTATGGCTTTACAATCAAGCGAGTCATATCATTACATCCAAGAAACAAAAGATTGAACAAGACATCTTGAACCTATTCCTATTCTACGAGCTTATTCAAGAAGTTTGAAAGATGCAAGCTCAGCTTTGACCGCGGCTATCTTCTCCGCATGCATGGCGCGAGCTTCGTCCTTTGCCTCCTGCCGAACCCTTGCCTCGAAAGAAGCGTCAACGACGGCATCCTCCTTGCGTAGCATCGGGAGGATGCACCTCTCCCTTGCAAGATCACCAAGTATGGTCTTGCTCTAAATGCGTAGGCCCATCAAAGTCAATTCCCGCTCAGCAAACGAGATCACGCCCGAAAGAATTGAAGAAGCGGTAGCCTCTATGTCAGCATGCAATAGGCATTGTCGGAGATCCAAACGACTGATAAGGGATTTTGTCTTCTATGTCCCACCTTTGGCACTCTCGATGCCACATTCCATGACGACGTACTGAAGCCAAAAATAACATCACATTGGGCTCCAAATCCGCCTAACGCAGATTCTCCAACTTTGTTAAAAGTGACTCCAGATCGAGGAGTCTTATCGAGTAGCGTATAGTGAACATATAGTCGCCCAGACATCAAATTCGAGCCACGTGATCTGAGAGAGACTGCTTCAAGTCTTCGAAGGTACCATGGCCCTAATCGACGAGCGAGATCACCCACTTAACATCGTTCTCCAATTCCTCAACCTGGACCTACCAATTAGCAGAGTCTGAGGGTTCAGACTCTGGACCACGATCAGGTACAAGAGCTGAGGAGGAGGCATCATTCTCTGCCTTCTTCGATGCAGATGTTTTTGCTCGTGGTGCCATCCTAAACGAGTAGGGAGCGATGGACACCGTGACCTCTTCAACAAGAAGCAGAGCAGTATATAACGTACGGCACAAGTGCGCGCATATCGTTCAACGGCCCAGATTGGGCGTGGGGAACGAAGAACTCCCACTACGCTGCCTTTAATGCGAAGCGACATGACAACATCGGCCTAGCTGGTGGGCATGTGAGACCGTGACCGGATACGTGGCTAGCCTAAATCAACATCCATTTCACTTATGACTTGACTCACTTGTGGCTAAAGTCCATCTGTGGCTACAGTTCACCCCTAACTCGAATTCGCCTATGAATACGGTTCGTCCACAGCTGGAATTCGCCTATAGCCAGAATTCGCCCATAGCTTGAGCTTGCCTGCGGTTAGAATTCACCTATGGCTCGAATTCGCCTATGGCTACAAATCAACCCACGACGACAAAACAGATAAAAGCTGAAGGATAAGAGGCAACAGCAACAAGAGGAATATATGCAAAAACACATTTGGGAAACCAACAGGGCATAACATTCATCCAGTTCTAAGATAGTACATTTGAACAAAGTTATGACTTTACAATCAAACAAGTTATAACGCTACATTGAAAGCAAAATGAGACAAAATGTCTTAACACTACTTTAGCCCTGAAAGCCTAGTCCAGCAAACTGAAGGACGCGAGTTCAGCTTTGACCGTGGCCACCCTTCTTGTGTGGTCCTCCCAGGCTCTGTCCTCGGCCTCCTTCAGAGTCCGGACCTCGAAGGTCGAAGCAATAGTAGAGTCTTCTTGACGCAGCATCTCAAGATTTTGAGTTGCCTTTTCGATGGCCCTGCCAGCATTCTAGCTCTTAAATTGGAGCCCCCTCAGGGTAGTCTCTGCTTACTCCAACTCAGCCTTCAAGCGGGAAATGGTGGAAGTAAGGACGTCCATCCAGGCCTGCAGTAAGCACTGTTGGTCCGTCAAAAGGCTAATGTGGGACTCCAGGTCAGCAACGTTCTGCGCCCGCACCTCTTGTTCCCACGAAGAACAGCTCCTCGTCAGCCACCGGATCCACACGCAACAAGTTCTCCAAGCGCATCAGCAGCGATTCCAAGTAAAGCAGCCTCATCATACAACGCGTAGTGAGTCGGGATTCGCCCAGCCACCTAAGGTCAGCCACACGATCCAAGAGAGACTGCTTGAAATCATAATACGCCCCCAAATCAAGACTAACGAGGGAGATCACTTGCTTCGTAGCGTTCTCCAGTTCTTCAATACGAGATGGTATAGGAAGAAGTTCTGAAGGAATAGGATCTTGGCCACTGGAAAGCATCGCTATAGGCGAAACCTCAAAGCAGAGTCCTACTTTAGGCGGTGGAGCAGATTGTGAAGTGGACGCAGCCGCAGGCTCCCCGGATTCGTCATCCGAGACAAGGATAGGCTCACGTCATTCGAGACAAGGATAGGCTCAGGCGGAGACCTCTCGACGACCGGCATACCTTCTCGACCTGGACAACATAGCGAAGGGATTAAAATCACGAAACAACTCACGAAGATTGAAAGAAAAAATACCTTCGGTAGCGGTGGCCTCGGCGGCGGCGGAGGAGGAATCGCCTCGTCTCTTCTTCGGAATAGTCACCTTTACCCGTGGTGCCATATTGGATGCAGAAAACTGGGATTTTCTCCGAAGAAAACAATAAGCGCTTTAACTTCTTCTAACGAGGGAGATAAGCATTATATACACATTGCTCAGATAATCACCCACCGTTCTATTGGACAATTCGAACCAAACAGTCAAAAGTAAGGTCGAACGCTTCAGAATCCCGTGTCAATGGTTGAGATCAGGAGGTTTTAAGCATGATCTCTAACCAACGGCTCAAATCGGGTGTGAGAAACGGAGAACACACCACTATGCCACCTTTAATGTAGAGCGACGTGCCTACATTGTCTTAAGTAGCAAACATATTAATACACAAACGGACGCAAGGCCCACTAAAAGCGAAGCCCGCCTACGAGTCTAATTCGTTATTTGTACTCGCATGGCTCGAGTTCGCCTAATAGCCCAGGTTTGTGTATCACTTTGGCCTACCCAGTCCAAGTCTGGCTACAGCTAGAGTCTTCACCACTCTCAAGTCCACTTAAAAGTTAGACCCAATTGAGATTCAACCACGGCTTGAGCTAGTCTTAGTTCCGCCTGAAGCTGAAATTCGCCCACGTCTAGAATCTGCCTGTCACCAGAACTCATCCAGCGCGAATTCACCAGTGGTGAACTTGACCTCGCCCATTGTAGATGGTGACAAAAAACAAAAATACATACACACAAAATGAGAGGAACGGTGACTGAGACAAAAGAACGATTCCATTCATTAAGAGGAGTTTGAATACAACGATATAATCAAAATCAAGTTACAAAGCTCTCAGCCGCGACTCCACCTCGTGAATCTCTGCAGCACGCTTAAGCTCGAGCCTCTTCAACATCTGTCGACGAATATCCTCCTCAGTGTGTGAAATTAAGTCCTGGACAGTGTGCCTCACCTCCTTAAGGGCTCGGTCTTTCTCCTCAATGGCGTCAATGACCAGCTGCCGTCGAGACTTGAGTTCATCCAACTCCCCTATCAGCTGTTCGCGAGCCTTCTCCTGGGTGGCTAATGAGGCTTGTGCATTAGCAATGGTTTGTTTGGTCTTCACTATCTCTGAAGATAGGCGAGAGATACGGGAGTCATCCTTTTGGTGCTCTCGGCTCACTCGCTCATCCTCGGCCTTAACGTGCTCCAACTCTTCCGTCAACCTCGTCTCCAATAACATTGTCACATCCAGTCTACGATCGTGCTCCTCCAATATTGTTTGGACCTCGCCGGATGCAAGACGAAGAATTTCAGAGTCCTTGGCTCGAAGGGCGAGCAGCTCACGAATAGTCTGCTCTACCTTCTCCAAACATTAGGAATACGGATCGACGGTGGAGGTGCCAAACATCTTGATCAAGAAGCCCATGTGATAGACAAGAGCCTGCTTGAACTCCTCGAAAGGGCAACATACTTCTAATGTGAGCTTGATGCTGTCAGCAAGGGTGTCTTTGAGGTTAACAAGGGCTTGATCTACCGCCCTCTTACGTGCACGAGCCAGAGGAGAAAGGGTAGCCTCATTGACCTCAGATGTAACTACCGGGGCCATGATCAAAGTGCTGGTGGCCACGGTAGCAGAAGTGGTGGTAGAGGCTGCTAAGAATGAAACATCGACCGACACCGTTAAGGTCTCGACCACAGATCTGACTGCAACCTCGACGGTCACCCAGCCGAGTGGATGTTTCCCCTCGGGCCAGAGACTCATGGGCTGATGCTTTGCCCCCAACCAATGCTTCTTCAGGAATGGGAACTTCTCCTTGTTAGTCCGACACTTCTCCATGAGCCGACGCCTCCTCCTCACTCGACATCGCCTCATGGATCGAGGCATCGTCTTCTTCCTCTGATTCATCCCTCTCTCCAATCGACCAGTCCACCCAAGAGGGAGGATCCTCTTTACCAGTGGCCTTGAGAGGTAGATCAGCTACAAATACAGGAAGATGGTTAACAGTAACTCCTGAAGAGAGTCCCATTGGTAGTTCAGCATTGGCAGACCAACAATATTCGACCCTACTCTTACCTGAGTCGCCGAGCTCCGCTTCGTCTCCACTCCCCTCCTCTTCGTCGGAAGAAATGAAGATCACTCTCTCAACCGTACCTGCATTAAGTCAAAGCAAATGTTAGGTAGTGTTGATTCAACCTTACACCCGAGGTTACTGTATTAAAGGTCACCTTCTGGTACGGTCGTTGAAGTAGTCGAGGCCCCCACCTTTTGCCCTACATCAGACGACGGGGGAACATCCTCCGAAGTTATCGGGATTGTCCCTGATGCGGCAAACGGAGGAGACATAGCGACTCGAGTCACAGGGGCAGTTACTCTAGGAATTAGCACAAGAGTAGTATCGTCCTGGCCTTCCACTGCTCTGGTAGCCTCAACCACCTCCTCGTGATGGACCTTCTTGGCCGTCTCTACCTTTGAGCTGCTAGTTGTGGCCTCCTATTATCGTTTAGAGAGGAGCGAACTACCTGGAGGTAGAACATGCATCCTCATTCATCCAGCTATTATTCCCTGGACCTATTCTAGGCATTCACCTACCCAGGCCAACTCATCAAATTCTTTCTGCCCGTCGGTAGGGTCCAACGAAGGACCAGGAGAGGAGCTCGAGCCTCAAACACCCTGAATTCACCTAAACTCGCGTAAAGGTCCTTGGTATCTTCGGTAGGGACTTTCGAGAACCTCTCTCTAATGGTCTGGTGGCCCTTCCGCCTTGAGGGATGAGGAGCTACCCTTGGGCGGTGCCCATGTTCCGCCAAGCAAGAAGTCTGGAACCGGAATCCCTCGGGATTCGCACTGGTGCTCCGATACCACCAGCAATATAGGAGCATATGATGAAGGCCACGATCCTTTGTAGGTAGTTTAAAATGTGTGTTGGTGCTGCC
>NC_033796.1:71250912-71253583 GCF_001876935.1 Asparagus officinalis
GGGTCTAGAACCACCCCCGTGCGCCATCCACTAATCCTCCTTCATAATGCAAGTAAGGGTTAATGTTCCCTATGTACAGCTGGTCATACCCAAACTGACGGGCAAACCTACAAGGAATGTAAGGCTCGAGGTAGCACGTGGATCCTATTTGCAGGTTGTGATACCCCGACCGGATATTCACCAGCCATTGAAAGGCACCGTAGCAGAGGATGGTGTGGTGGTCCGTCATCGATACGTCCAGAAGAGATTCGCCATACCCTCCGTCACTGAAGTAGGGGAAGAAACGTTGAAAATTGTAGTGACCGAAGTGGGACAACATTTTCCTCATGTCAGGAATGTCTCTACACTTCCAGGAGCATTTCTCAAGACGTTGGACGAACGGAACGAACCCTCCATCCTGGAGAGTCGTTGGGGCGCTCATCAAGCACTCACAGTGGTAAACAAACCACGCCATCAAATAGGTATACAACAGCCCTACTCTAGGATTAGGAGTCTTAGCGACTTTGCCTTCCCCCTCGTCGGGATGCGACACTCGACAAAATTGAGCCATCAACGTACAGATTCCCCGATGGATGCATGCCACCATCGCCAAAACCAACGCATAAGGCTTCCCGTAGGCCAAGCGAACCGCAGGATAAATGACCTCCACCGGAACCGTTTTGAAGGAATGAGTGGGAACCACGCACCTCTTCAACCATAGCATAAGGTACCCCGTGAGTTTCCAGATATGGGGGACCTAGCCTGATGATGGAATGAGTGGAAAGTCATCCCAAACTTGAACCCACCCTCATCACGCTCGAGGGTTTTGGTAGCTCCCCCTTCGACCATCCACCTCTCCACTTCGGTCTGGTCATACTCACCCAGTGGCAGAATAGGCCTTCCCTTGATATCATTTTTTGGGAATAGGTAGTCAGCCCAGTTCTTATGGCTGATTCCCGGAGCCCCCTTCTTCTTGCCTTTATGGTCCACTGCCTCAATGGTGTTGAGGCATATGTGGTAGTGGCCGAGCAGCTACCATAGAGTATCCACCATTAGAGGGAACTGGGTCGAAAGGTGGTCAATCTCATCTTGACCCAGTACGTACTCTTCGTAGGGAAAATTCCCTAAAGGTAGCCCGGACACGTCGTACATCTCGTGCAGAGTTATACCAAGCTCACCGTTGGGGGTGAAGAATGTACCACTGTCTAGATAATAAAGTTCTAGAATACTGTGGAAATGAGGAGCGTTGATCTTCAGACCATATTGAGTGGCCCGAATAGCCAAATATAGTTCTGAACCCGCAAGGTTGGAATTCTCATCCAAGATGTACTCGGTGATCTTAGACCACCAGGTGCTGCTACCAGGCGCTAAGTAAATCTATCCTGGAGCCCTAAAATCCTTCGGAGGAAACTATCCCCAGGCCCAAAAGAAACGGTGACGAAAGGTCTTCGCCACCGTAGTCGTCTCCCCGATGGGAAACTCATTGTACAGCAGGCCAGGACATAGAGCGGTCACACGCTTGCAGGAACTGTCAACCTCGTACCCAGCCATCGAACCCGTGAAGACATAGGTCACCCCATCTTGGGTCAGAGTCAGATCCCAATTCATCATTCTCAGAACCGCAAGCAACCACAAATCGACGATTGAAAACCCCCTCTGCATGCTGGGAAGGTAGTAATAGACTCCACCCACAACACGGAGCCACCTGCTCTCCCTAAACAACAGAGCTGAAGGGTCAACAGTGGCGTCACCAAACAAGAACTGAGGTTTTTTCAGCTCTACCCTAGCCTTGTCCGTCTACACTACATCTGTAGTCAACTCGCATAACATCAAGTGGTGCCCATCGGTTACTCTCTTGATCAATTAATATGGCCTGTCGATAGCAAATGTGGGCATAGGATCAAGAAAAGGGAATCCGCGAGGCGTCGTATAGCCCGTACCTCCAGCAAGGCCAATAGCTATGCCCTTCGGGAGGGCCTCGTCAGAAAAAATGGCTACAAGATAAAGCCGAAGAGTTAGAATAGAATCCACTCTTGGGGTCAGAAACTCTCTCTCATGTCCCCCAAACAGGCGAATCTCGCCCAGCAAAACCAATTTTGCCTGACAAGTATGGAATTCGCCTAACAAGGGGCAAATCCGCATGACAAAAGCAGAACTCGCCTGTCAAGGTAGGATTCGCCTCCACTAGATGAAAGCTGATTTCACCTGTCAAAGTAGGAGTCGCCTTCACTTAATGAAGTCTAAATCCGCCCAAAAAAAGGGGGCTAGTTTCACCCGAATCAGGAAAGTTGCCAAAAATGGCAAAATCTGCTCAAGAAGACGAGCAGCGCTCATCTTCCCGACACAGCATCGGTCGTTAACGCAAAGTCATTAGACAAACCATGAGACTTGCCTAAATATGTCCTAGGAGCACTGGTAGTCGTACCGGTGGCGACACCACCAGAATAGCGACCGAGACCCTTTCCCATCGGAATGCATATCTTAGAATTTGGCGCCATATTTGAAAAGACGGAAACGAAGATGGAGTTCTTTCTCTCTAAAAATTTCAAGCAAGCAGAAATTCTTGAGCACAGTAGTCCTCAAAGGAAAAAGACAAAGCCTATTTAAAGGCAAGACGCTTGTGGTTGAGGGGCGTGGCCAAGATCAAAATCAACGGCCCAAATCGCTCTCAAGAGACGAGACGTTGGCGGTT
>NC_033796.1:71253593-71279621 GCF_001876935.1 Asparagus officinalis
CGAAATTGATGGTCCGGATCGCTCTCAACAGTTCGGTTTTCGACTGTTACAGAGGAACCATCGAAACAGGGGATGGGTCGGGCGAGTCAAAACCCAGAACCCAAACCAAAATCCATGATTGAGTCTAACTGGCAGATTCAGAAACTACGGTCATGATTTATCATTGAGCGAGTCGCACAGAAACGACGCCGCTTTGTCAAATTGCATTTAATGCGACCTGACGAGCCCACGCGGCCTTAGCTGGAAAGCATGATGAACACGTGGCTCGCCTTCTGCCAATTCGAACTCCGCCTATGAGGATGGATTTTGCCTACGAACACCTGGCTCGACTTCTGCCATTTCAATTTTTTCCTGCAAAAATGAAACTCGCCTACGAACGTCTAGCTTGCTTCGTCACTAAAAATGAGTCTCGCCTGAGCTGCTCGTTTGTTTGGCCTAGTTCGCCAATGAAGACAAATCTCAAGTAGCCAGCTCATCTGCAGTGTCAAGCTGTCAATGGAACGATCTCACCTACACAGTTAGACCTACCAAACGATACAACCCATTGACACACCCTCCGGGCATACCCGCAGGTAACGGTGGTTTTAGTTTAAGTTGTTATGATACAACCAAACTACGACCTGACAGTTATAATTAACTCAAACCCACACCTCAAATGGCTAAGGGTTAGAGCATAAGTCTTAGCATTAAGCCTAAGAGAAACTACTCGACAACTCATCATACTGAGGGGAATAGTATGGCCAGCATGATTCAAACGGTAATCGATAAAGTTAAGTCAAACCCGTTGATAGCTGGGGATTTGCTAAAAATCCTAAGAGAAACAAGAGAAAGAGATCATATGCGCATAACATTAAATAGCCAAAAGCATAATAATTCATTAGTCAGAGTTGTGACAAGTCGTTCAAACAAAATGGCGACAAATTTTTCAAACAGAATTATAACAAAAACAACACAAAGAAACATGAGGAGATCCTAAGGGCTAATGTCCATCTCGGTCAGGAAGGTGAGTTCAGCTTTGATCTTGGCTGTCCTCTCCGCTCGATCAGCTCAGACCCGGTCTTCAGCCTCCTTTCGAATCTTAGCCTCAAAAGCAACAGTAGCAACGGAGCCCTCTTGACGAAGCGCCTGGAGAGTTTGCATCTCCTTTTCAATAGCATCATGAACGTTCGCACTTTTGAGCTGCAAGTCCCTCAAAGTCACCTCTTCCTCTATCAGCCTAGCCTTCATTTGGGCGATGGTGGAAGTTGAAGCGTCGATTTCTGCCTACAGTAGCCATTGACGATGAAGCAAATGCGAGATGAGGGCCCCTTGGTTCAATAGGTCCTTCTCTCGAATCTCCCTCTCACACGCCCCTTTGGCACGAGCCTGAGTCACAAACCGCTCCATGTCCAGCTCCGAGTCGACGTGCAACAGAGTCTCCAGGTGTGTCAGGCATAGCTCAAAGCGAAGAAGCTTGACCAGGTGACGCGAAGCCTCACGAGCCTTACCCAAGTGCCTAAGATCGGCTATGCAGTTCATGAGGAAGGGTTTGAAGTCAGCATAGGACCCCCAGCCAAGGCTAACAATGGAGACCGCCTGTTTCATGGCGTTTTCTAGTTAGCCAACAAGACTGTGCACGGATCTAGGACTCGGGATGACAGACTCCTGGACGGTGGGGACCATGGCAATGGGCTGGATCAAGGGGATCGTCCCTTCATCATCAAGAGAAGGTTGAGGGCAGAAATAGGAGTAGGTTCTTCCTCCTCATCATCAGAGAGGACGATGGGCTCCGGCTGAGCAGCCTCCTCTTGAAGATGGGTTCTTTCTAAGAAAATTTGAGCAAAAGAGCATCTAAACAAAGTAACTCCCCCTGTAGGGGGTAACGCTATACATATGGAATCTTAACGATCGAGATTCGTCGAACTATATGAAGTAAACGGCTTCGATTCTACGGTTCAAATTGGATGGCCACACACAAGGCGGGATGTTCAGAATTCTGTGTGAATGAAGAGCTGACACGATCCCCCATCGGATCGATGGATGTGCTCAAAAGCGTTATCGAGTCCGCACCTCGAAGCGGGAGTGCGAGGGCAAAACATCATCTTAGCGAGAAAGCATGGGGACCCGCCCACAAACACATGGCTGGCCTTCATAAGTTTGAATTTTGCTCAAAGTGATCCAACTCGAATGGTAATCTAGCCCGTGTGCACTCACACCGCTCAAGTTCGCCCGAAGGTCTCGACCTAACCGAGGAAGTCAAATTCGCCTTGACTCATCAGGAACCTCTTTATTCAAAGTATTCCGAACCACACACAAGTTGGTTTAGGTCTGAAAATTTTGAAGGGGGTCATGTAGGCAGTAAAATTTACCTTTGTAGATAAGCCTGAAATATGCCTGCGTATTCGGGTCGCCCGCGCAACGTGAAAACTAGGCTCACCCGTGCACTTGACTCGCTAGCACGAGCCAAGACCACGCAATCACCAAATTCGCCCACACAGCTGGCGATCCACCAGGCAATCAGAAACTCGCTTGCACACTTGACTCGCCTGCACGAGTTAAGTTTACTGAAGAGCCGAACCCACCTGCGTGCCCAGACGATCAGCCGGCCGATCAACATTCTAACCACAGACTCACCAGGGTACTTGGCGGCTGCAATTTCACGTCCAAGGATGGGCCTTTCTGTTAGACCCTAGAGGGGGGTGATTAGGTCTTATGCTAATCTAATCCCAATTAAAAGCTAATTAAAATTATGTTGATCAATTTGATCTTGCAAGAAGAAATATGATATGGATATGAACAAAAATGATGAATAAACTATACACTAAGCAAAACACAAACACACGATATGTTTACGAGGTTCGGTCACCACGACCTACGTCCCTGCTCCTCACCTCGAGGAGATATCCACTATCACAATCCGGTTTGGAAGCCGGAACTTCTACACACTCGGTTTACCAGATCACCGAAAACTTTTACACTACACAAACACTATGCAATCACACTTTACACACTAAATGTAGGAACCTACCCCGTATCCTCCTCCTCAAGTGCTCGATTACTACCTCTCCTAGGTTCGTCAATCGACGCCACTCCTATTGGATTCGACCCCGTGTCTCGCCTCACACTTCTCTCGGTGTACAAGTGTATTACAAGTGATTCTCACAAATAAAAGTTAAATACAATGATTTGTTCTCAAATAACAAGTGAGAACACAATGAAGCTCACACTCACTAAATCACACCCCACAACCCACACTATATGGTATGAAAATATTAAGCTCAAAAAGTGTGTGTGATAACAGTGAATGAAAATAATACAACTCAATATGTTTACGAGGTTTGGTCACCACGACCTACGTCCCCGCTCCTCACCTCGAGGAGATATCCACTATCACAATCCGGTTTGGAAGCCGGAACTTCTACACACTCGGTTTACAAGATCACCGAAAACTCTCACACTACACAAACACTATGCAATCATACTTTACACACTAAGTGTAGGAACCTAGCCCGTGTCCTCCTCCTCAAGTGCTCGATTACAACCTCTCCCTAGGTTCGTCAATCGACGCCACTCCTATTGGATTTGACCCCGTGTCTCGCCTCACACTTCTCTCGGTGTACAAGTGTATTACAAGTGATTCTCACAAATAAAAGTTAAATACAATGATTTGTTCTCAAATAACAAGTGAGAACACAATGAAGCTCACACTCACTAAATCACACCCCACAACCCACACTATATGATATGAAATTATCAAGCTCAATAAGTGTGTGTGATAACAGTGAATGAAACTCAATAAGTATAGCTAAATAAAATGAAAATGAAATAACAAGCTATATAAGAGTTTAGAAGACTTCTCAAACAAGAAGAACAGTAGATGATGATCCCAATGAGATTTGAATGCCACTTCTTGTTGTAGAAAAACTTCTCTTGAAAACGGATTGATGAAATCAACTTTAAACAGCTCTTAAACACAATTAATATTTTGTTAAACACCAAACTTGGATTTCTTGGATATATAGAAGGAGAGCAGCAATGGGGTATTTATAGCACCCCAATACAACAGCAAAAACATAAGTAAAAGACCAAAAAAGCAGTTTCAAAATAGCTGTAAAAAAACTAGCCGTTGCTCAGTTCTGACAGTTCGGCGGTCGACCGGTCCGGTCGACCGCGAAGCTCAAAAACTCAGAAAATAAAAATTTAAAGCTGGCGGTCGACCGACGGAATTTTCGGTCGACCGAAAAAATCTCTGGAGGTCAATCGGTCGACCGGTGCGGTCGACCGCGAGCAGTTCAGGAAAAATATAACTGTCGGTCGACCGCACCGGTCGACCAAAAACTGATATGCTGCATATGACAAGTTTTAGGGGCTGTTTTGGGGCTGTTTTGAAAATTCATTAAAAATATCAAATCAAATCCAAAAATAGTGAAACTTTGGGGAAAGTTTCTAAATGATGAAATAAACATGTTTGAAAAGGAATTTTTGGAAAATCAATTTTCGTTTGTGAAAACTACCTGTTTTTGAAAAATGCTTAGAAAACCTGTTTTTTTATGAAAGTGAAAGTTGATATAGAACTTGTAAATATGCATATATGTATTGTGCATGTATTATATGTATATAATGAAGTATGAAAGAGCTGTAATCATGAGATAAAAGATATCTTAACAACGTTTGATGAAAAATCATTTATATGATAGAAAACGTCAAAAATCGTGTTAAGTGTACATATATTGAGCTTAGATATAATCATACAATATATGTAAGTAAACCAAACATATACCTAGGTAAAACCACACATATGAACTTGAATCTTTAACGCTTGATGTACATATATTGAGCTTAGATATAATCATACAATATATGTAAGTAAACCAAACATATACCTAGGTAAAACAACACATATGAACTTGAATCTTTAACGCTTGATTGACGTGTGTTGAGATACCTGAAAAGAGAAACATAAACAGAAAAACTAGAGAATATATTAGCGATAAATTGTTTGACAAATCATCATCAAAACTATAGGGTCAACAATCTCCCCCTTTTTGATAATGGCAAACAATTTATACATGAAAATGAATTATAAACTGATAACCCACATATAAGCCAAAACATGAATAAATCATTCATGAATGATCACATAAACCATATATAAAATGAATCAATTTGTAAACCCATATGTGGATTTTTCTCCCCCTTTGACAACATCAAAAAGGGAAAAAAAAGAAACAAATTAGGAGCAACGATCCCCCTGCATATAAGTACAGATAATAAAAAGTATACCAAAAGCTCCCCCTGTCAAAATGAACAAATGACATCTATTGAACATATATAGGAGCTAAACAACAATTAAAAAAATCGTAAATAGTATATAAATCAAGAACTCATCATTAGCAACTTATATTCCACAAACAAAACATGAACATTGTTTCAACCATGCATTGATCACAGAAAAGATAAACTAATATAATAAATCACAAATTCACCACTAAGCATTTAGAAACAACATTTGGAATAATTTTCAATTTGCACAACTCCCTATACTTTTTAACTAGGGATTTAAACAACATAAAATCTTCATAATGAGAAGCCTTTTTAGAGGATGAACTAGACTCAGGTTTAGATCTCTTTTTGGGAGGCATGATAGATTATGAACAACTAAGGTTTTGATCAGATATGAGATAAATTAGAAACCTCTGAAACAACAAAAGGAAAAATAGAGCAAATAAGAACTACCCTAAAGCAGAAACCCTAGATTGAAAAATATAAATAGAAGAACACAGAAATCAAGAGATAAGAGAAGAGATTACCCACAAAAACTGACAGGAATCGATGGAGGATGAAAGTTTTACAACTCAAAATGGAGCATCAAAAGCATAAAAATCAACTAAAAGAACTCCAATAAGCTGCAATGTCAATCATCATCACCATCATCATCACCATCGCCATCACCATCACCATCAGAAGAGCCTAAGCCATCAGCAGGGTCCTCCTCAGAATCAGACTCAGAACTAGAAGAGGGATCCGGAATCCCGAGAGACTAACGCTGATATGAAAGAATGGTCCTAACATCCCTTTGGATAGTTGAGACTTGCTTCTGAACGTTTGAGAACTGAGTCTCAAGACGATCCAGACGGAGCACCGCAGTCGATCAAGAGATGCAGTCGACCGATAGATACCAGAATCGACAGATTTGGGAGAATTTTCGAATGGGGAAGAAAATGAGGAGTCGGGTCTTAGATAGGGATGAAACAAGGGTCTAGGATCAGTTCAAAGATTAGATCAATGGTGGTGACAAGTTCGGGTTCAAAACAAATACCCAATAAAAACTGAAACCCGATAAATCAAAACATCGCTGCTGAAAAATTCTATGTCGGTCGACCGACGCGGTCGACCGAAACAACTTACAGAGACTTCGTCGGTCGACCGGGTCGGTCGACCGCGAGAAAAATAAAATGAGCAGTCAACTTAAAAACTAGATTTTGAAGAATTTTTTATTTAAACCTTTAAGAGATTTGTTTTATAATATACCAAAAGTTTTATAAGATATATATATAAATGTTTTGAACCGGGCTTAAACATGAGTTGGTTTACAGCTGGATCACCAAGCTCAACCGACATGAGGTCAACATCACATGTTGGGATTTTCAGAATCCCCGCAAGTTCGTTGGTAGAAAAAGAGATTTCAACATTTTTAACAGATGAAGTAATGGTCTGACGGATCATGTAAATAATTCTTTTTAGCAAAAAGA
Source organism: Asparagus officinalis (assembly GCF_001876935.1). Lineage (NCBI taxonomy): Eukaryota > Viridiplantae > Streptophyta > Magnoliopsida > Asparagales > Asparagaceae > Asparagus > Asparagus officinalis. Next base: position 71,260,325 of record NC_033796.1, read on the forward strand.
TACAATTTGTCATTAACAACTCAAAAATAAATTATTCAAAATAAGAACAAAACAAAACATCAAAAAAATAGAAATAGTATAACAATCATTTTGGTACCCAAATCATTTTGGTACCACTAGAACTTGGGACATGACCCATATCATTTAAATCCAAGGCCCTAGGGTTATGAACCCGTTTGGGCGTATTTTGTGCACCGATACGATCAAAGCAAAAATTGTAAACGTGACCCATACGATTGCAATTTGTGCAATGTAGAGGTTTGAATGGTTTACGTTGATCGAAATGGAATGCACGTGGTTCATTTGCAAAAATAGATTTTCCTTTGTAATTATTTTGCAAACGAGAATTTCTTTTCAAATCAAGACAAAACATGGCCAAATGACCAACACGACCACAATAATCACATTTGTACACATAAGCATGTTTATGATTTACACTATGTGTGTGTACATGAGTATGTGATGATGAAGCTTGATGAGATGCACAATCATGTGTAGGCTTGTCAATTTTTGGTGCATTATGACAAAATTGAGCTAAATGGCCTTTAAGACCGCAAATAGAACATTTGTGAATTTTGTCATACATATGTGCATAGTGAATAGGTTTCTTGGAAGAATTAACATTAACCTTTGCACATAAGTCCATAAGCTTTTTATTATTAGCAATACAAGTATTTAGTGTTGAATCTAAGGTAGATATTCTTTTTCTCATTTGATTCAACTCATCATTGTGCATACAAGTATTGCTACTAGAAGTAGGATAAACAAGATTACTCATCATAGATTTTAACTTATCTACTTCTAACATAGCATCACGTTTTTCATGAAGCAAACTAGCATTTTCAATTTTCAAATTTTCATTGCATTCTTTAAGAATTATATTTTCATTTGCAATAAAATTAAACTTAGTAGCTAGTGTTTCATGAATAGATTTTATATTAACATACTTACTTTTTACATCAATATAGCTATTGTGTAATTTTTCAAACTCAAGAGCAAGTTCATCAAAAGTAATAATATCATCGTTATCGCATACCTCACTAGGGTTACTACCTAGTGGTGTTGTACATGGGGATGAGGCTTCCTTAGAGCTCAAAGCGGGATTTTCCAACGCTTCTTGAATAGCCTCCAATTTTCCTTCATGTGCTTCAATAAGTTTCCATAAAGCATAAGCACTATCAAAATTAGCAAGTTTGTTAGAAAACGATGAGTGAAAAGCGCTAATCAAAAATCCTAGCAAAAGCTTGTTCATGTTAAACAATCTTTTATCATTATCACACCATTTGGATTTTTCCAAGATGGGAATAACATAACCATCCTCAATAATTTCCCACAAATCAAATTGATTAGATTGAACAAAAAGTTTGAATCTAATGCGCCATTGGGGGGTGATTAGGGTATTATGCTAATCTAATCCTAATTAAAAGCTAATTAAAATTATGTTGATCAATTTGATCTTGCAAGAAGAAATATGATATGAATATGAACAAAAATGATGAATAAACTATACGCTAAGCAAAACACAAACACACGATATGTTTACGATGTTCGGTCAGCACGACCTACGTCCCCGCTCCTCACCTCGAGGAGATATCCACTATCACAATCCGATTTGGAAGCCGGAACTTCTACACACTTGGTTTACAAGATCACCGAAAACTTTCACACTACACAAACACTATGCAATCACACTTTACACACTAAATGTAGGAACCTACCCCGTGTCCTCCTCCTCAAGTGCTCGATTACAACCTCTCCCTAGGTTCGTCAATCGACGCCACTCCTATTGGATTCGACCCCGTGTCTCGCCTCACACTTCTCTCGGTGTACAAGTGTATTACAAGTGATTCTCACAAATAAAAGTTAAATACAATGATTTGTTCTCAAATAACAAGTGAGAACACAATGAAGCTCACACTCACTAAATCACACCCCACAACCCACACTATATGGTATGAAAATATTAAGCTCAATAAGTGTGTGTGATAACAGTGAATGAAACTCAATAAATATAGCTAAATGAAATAAAAATGAAATAATAATCTATATAAGAGTTTAGAAGACTTCTCAAACAAGAAGAACAGTAGATGATGATCCCAATGGGATTTGAATGCCACTTCTTGTTGTAGAAAAACTTCTCTTGAAAACGGATTGATGAAATCAACTTTAAACAGCTCTTAAACACAATTAATATTTTGTTAAACACCAAACTTGGATTTCTTAGATATATAGAAGAAGAGCAGCAATGGAGTATATATAGCACCCCAATACAACAGCAAAAACATGAGTAAAAGACCAAAAAACCAGTTTGAAAACAGCTGTACAAAACTAGTCGTTGTTGAGTTCTGACAGTTCGGCGGTCGACCGGTCCGGTCGACCGCTAAGCTCAATAACTCAAGGAATAGGAATTTAAAGCTGGCGGTCGACCGACGGAATTTTCAAAATAGTGAAACTTTGGGGAAAGTTTCTAAATGATGAAATAAACATGTTTGAAGAGGAATTTTTGGAAAATCAATTTTTCGTTTGTGAAAACTCCCTGTTTTTGAAAAGTGTTCAGAAAACCTATTTTTCGTGAACATGAAAATTGACATGAAGCTTGTAAATATGTATATATATATTGAGCATGTATTATATGTATATAATGAAGTATGAAAGAGCTGTAAACATGAGATAAAAGATATTGTAACAACGTTTGATGAAAAATCATTTATATGATGGAAAACGTCAAAAATCGTGTTAAGTGTACATATATTGAGCTTAAATATAAACATACAATATATGTAAGTAAACTACTCTTATACCTAGGTAACTCCACACATATGAACTTGAATCTTTAACGCTTGATTGACGTGTGTTGAGATACCTGAAAAGAAAAACATAAACACAAAAACTAGAGAATATATTAGCGATAAATTGTTTGACAAATCATCATCAAAACTATAGGGTCAACAATTTCTATTTCCCACGACGTGAAGGGAATGAGCACAGTACTCCAAGCCCATCAAGCAGCCGTCCACAGTACGAATGATCAGTCAAACCCATGCAATTGCCAAACTCACTTGCATGCTTGACTCACCCGCACGACTTAAGATCATCCAAGTGACTAAAATTTGCCTGCTTACTCGACTTGCCTGCACGAGTCAAGAGCTGAATTTGCCCGCGATAGACGAACTCGCTAAATTCGCCAGAGTACCTAGCGGCCGCAATATCACGTATAGGGATGGGCCTTCCCACTTCCCATGATGTGAAGGGAAGGAGCATAGTACTCCGAGCCCATCAAGCGGCCGTCCACAATGCGAGCGACTAGTCGAATCCACGATGTCGCTACACTCGCCTGCACACTTGACTCACCTGCACGAGTTAAGTTTACTCAAGAGCCGAATTCGCCTGCGATCGGTAAACTCACCAGACTCGCTAGAGTACCTGGCGACCAAACCATCATGTATAGGGATGGGCCTTCCTATTTACCACGACGTGAAGGGGAGGAGTATAGTGCTCTGAGCCCATCACGCGGCCGCTCACGGTACAAGTGAGAAGCATGGTATCTCCCAATAGTACATGGTCACATCCCATGATTCAAGAGAGTGATCATGCCGTCTCTCCTCTATTTAAGAGCCTCTCCTGGCTACAGTCACATCCCATGATTCAAGAGAGTGATCATGCCGTCTCTCCTCTATTTAAGAGCCTCTCCTGGCTACAAGAAGGAGGTTCATAGTTAATTGATTAATCCAATCAGTTAGTCGAACCAGTAGCTCTCAACTCTTGACTGAGTTGACGACAGCCTTTTTGCATGGTCTTTGCACTATAGCATCTTCCCCTAACTTCGGGCCCTGACCGCCACCGAACTCGAAAACCCGAACTCGACCAACATGAGCTTCTACTACATACCGAAGCTCACTAGCAACCTAGATCAAATCATCCAAGGGAAGCAGACTCGGTGTGAGAACCGAGCGAGGCATCCTATTGCTACCAAAGTCCTCACGTTAAACAAGGAGGGCCTACCCTCCGCTTCTATTGTAATTTCAATTCATTAGTTTGTAATAAACTATTATTATCAATACAAATGATACCCCTATTTTGGGAAATCAAAATTTTCACCTATAAAGACATCGATATATTCCTGTATGAAGGATATAAGGTCTTCCTTCTCCTGGGGAGGTAAGCTATCACTAATAAATACGGGTTTGGGACTTGCCTCATCTCCCATATTTATTTGGAGTACTTTGTCCTTTGTGGGTGGTTCACGTTGTTCAAAGCGACCACTCCACTGGGAACTGACGTGGTGATCCCATGCTTCATCATAAAGTGGAATCTGTTCATCCTCTTGGATTTCAGTGGTATCGACTGTAGCCATGTTGACCGTGAATTCTTTAAATAGAGCCCCAATGCTGACATCTGAATCCCAAGTCTAGGATGTCGACGATTGGTCATCTGATCTAGCATCGTCGAATATTTCGCTAAAATTATAGTATAACTCCGAGGAAGAGGAGGAGTAACCTAGCCCTCTTCAATTTTTGCTATAGTAATTGTCAAGCTTTCCTTTGGGGACATAGGTAGGTCGAAGGGGTGTTTTTCGGCCTTTGTCATATTTCAAACCTTCTTGGCGGATTAATTCATAACCCATCCTCTCCATCATGCATTTTACGATGAGGCCATAACATGAGAATTGAGGAGTAGGTTCATCTTCGTCTGACTCATCCCACAGTGTGTGTGTGGGTTAGTCTATCCTTCCGAAGATAATCTCTTGCTAAGAAACATTCCGGGTGGGTATGACAAAGACTACTTGCAAGGACTCGATCATCTGCTTGTTCATGACAAACATCGAGTGCACTAGCAAGTGTAAAGAAGAAGTATAGTACAATCCCGAGATCAAGTCGCTAAACTCATCATCAACAGATTCTACACTAGACAACAAGTAAGCAAGATGAGGTTCTTCATTTAGGGTAAGTCCATCCACCTTGTTAGCGTCGGTTATAGCAAGGCCTTCATAGCCGATTACAATGGGTTCAATGTTATTTAGGACAAGACTATCGTTGCACTCAGACTCACTATCAGCCTCATTACCGTTGCCCCCTTCCTCGACCGGTTGTTTGTTCCCCAGTTCTGTGTCTTGGTAGAGTAGGGAGTCGGTGAAGTAGTTTTCAACTCCTTTGAAGGGATGTTTATCCATAACTACTGTTTTCACCTGGTCATAATCATCCACATATTTTAAGCATTAGTGTAATGTAGATGGGACTATCTTGCTGCCATGGATCCATGGTCGGCCTAATAGCATGTTGTATGAGGGTTCTGCGTCGATTACATAGCAGGTCACCTTAGTTTTCATGTCACCCAATCGGCATTTGAGACGAATCTTCTCAAGCGGCCGGGTTCTAGTGGCGTTGAAGCCAAAGATTGTGGTGGTTGTCAAAGACAACCACTTTTGAGGCACCCCCAAGTGCTTGATGAGCTTCAGGGGGACAATGCTCAGTACAGACCCTGGATCTACCTGGATTCTGTCTACCCTCGAAGAGCCGATGTATCTTGTGAAGTACAGGGGTCGGTCATGAGACGTGCTTTTGATGAGCATATCCTCTAGAGTGAAAGTGATACAGGGGATCTATTGTTTGGATGCCTAGAAGCATTGCGAACATCCCGTTTCTACCTCCTCTTTGGGAATGGGCAAGAAAAGTGTGGCAAAAGCTTCTAAATCAGTCAGCACCTCCCGTAGGGCTTTGCGGGTCGCCCTAGACAATCGCAGAAGCTTGTACAAGGTGATCCTGGCTAGAATATACTTTAGCTAGGTGAGCAGGTCGAATCGAAAGGGTTGACCACTTAAGCTCAGCCTTTCAGGACTTGGCTGAACTGTCGGTAGTAGTCCTACTAGTAGCATTGCCGAACTCTCTGTTGTTGGAGGGTAGTTCTTGACAAAGTCCTTCCTTGCTCGGGTGATCAATGTGTCTGCCTCCTCATCAGAATTGGTGAGGGTTGCTACTTCCGCTCAGTTATCATCCAGAATTACCGAAATGATATTACAAAGCTTAAACTTGCCCTTGGACTTGTTGGAAGTCCATTGCTTGTCATCGAGGAGGTAGGGTTGAACCCACATCATCTGTCCTGATGGCATGGTCTATGGTACCAAGCCTTTTCCTTGTTGATTGTGAGGGTCGTCATTGACAATCTTTAGTTCTACCTTAGGGCTTGGCACGACTCCTGTCGGTGCATAAACCTCAGGGAGACCCATTCCAAATTTAAGTGTGACCATGTTTGTAGTCACTACTTTCTATACTTTGTCCTTCTTTAGGACTCTTATGTCGTAAAGGTCCTGTAGCTTATCCTTAAGGATATAACATTTGGAGGTGTGGTGACCGACAAATCTATGGTCCGCACAGTAGCCTGGATCATCTGTTTCGTTCACGTCTTCAGGTTTCATGACTTTTGGTAGCTTAATCCTATTGATCTTGAGCAGAGTGTTGAAGGTAGCCACCACCTGGTCTTCTATGAAGTCGTATTGCCTTTGCAGGCATTATTCGAAAGGCATGGGCTTTTGCCTCTGCCCGGGCTTGGGGGCTGGAGCGGAATCGACAGCCATGATCTCCTTCCCTCTTGACCGAGGGTTTCTAGATGTGTTTGGTTCCAAAGCCCTACTCTTAGGTTGAGGCTCTTGGACTTCCAATCTTTTGATCATGTTCTCGCCTTGCTCACCTTAGCAAACATGTTCCTTCCAGGTCCAGGTTTCTACCGTGCCGATTCTGGAGAGAATGTTGATTGAGAGGTTATTACAACACATCTTAACTAGGGTGCTCAAGGAGACTTGGTCCCGACACTGAAGTGATCAATTCTTGAATCTCTTGATGAAATCATTGACTAAATCCATCTTTTTTTGTTTGTTCGCCAGCAAAGTGACCATCGATACTCGTATCATCATCGAAGAAACGGGCCAAGAAAAGCCTCTCCACATCAGCCCATGTTGTGATGGAGCCTGGTTCTAGTTTACGAAACCACTCAAAGGACTCTCCTCTCAGGGTACCAATGAATAGTCAGGTGAGAATGATGTCGTTTCTCGTGAGGAATCCCATCTGAGACAAGAAATAGTAGATGTTCTATGAGGGAGAACCCTTGCCATCAAACTGGACGAGGCTCATTGGTTTGAACTTTGACGGGTAGGCGACCGTGTCCTATTTGACTGGATATGGTCGAACCACCCCCAGCTCATTCATGTTTCTCTGGAGCTTCAAGGCGTCATGCTGACTCTGGAACTCATCGAACCTTTTGTCTCGAAGAGTGCTGAATGAGAGTGTCTTCCTGAGGATTTATTGGAATAATCTGAATGTGATCTGTGATTATCCACTTCTTCAGTTGTATGAGAAGGAGTAAGCTCTCGCTTCCTATTCCTCGAGGTTCTTTGCCCATTCCCTAAAGTTTTCTTCTTCTTCTTCTTGTTTATAAGTTGTGCTATCTACTCTTTTAGAGAGTTGATGGTCGACTGCTGCTCCTCAAACTTCTTGGATAAATCTTCCGAGGATTCCGCCATGTGCACCCTTACGTGCTTGTCGTAGGCTAAGCTTGAGGTCTGAGATGTTGTTGTTGCCGAGCACACCTCATCCTCATTGTGTAGATGGGCGACAAATGAGCATAATCAAATGGGATAGCTACTCCTGTTTGAAGGCGAGTGCATTGGTACACACCCCCCTCTTCGACAGGGGGCCATCTGAAACCCTGGATATATTCAAGGTCTGATGAATCCGAATGCCAGGATTTACCTTTCCCTGCCATGTTGACTGTGGCTTTCAGGAGCTCCAAGTCACCCATGGCTCGCCTCTTCTGACGATGGCGTCTTCGGCGAGGATGTCTTGGCTCAGGAGATTGTCGAGAAAGCCTCCCGAAGACTGATGGCTTCGGCGCCTTAGCGCACTGGCAGTTGGCAAGTACCGCCTGGATGAGCCTCTCGCAATGACACTGAGGATTAGCCTCATGAATAGTGCATTTTGTGAGTCAGATGATTCCTGAGATCTCCTACGGGGTGGTGGTGGCCACCCCTAATGTTGGAAGGACTAATAGTGCAATTGCATGGAAGAGACTCGAAGGAGTCGGAATGAGAACACTTGGGAAATTTCCCAAGTGTTGACTTCATGCGACCTAGCCTTGATAGGTGAGGTTTAGAGTTCAGGAGAGCTCGAGTCGTCTATTCATTTGAGCGAGGTTCACTCGCTTGAGTTGTTTTAGTTTTGCCTTTTTGTCTAAGGCTCGGTTTTAGGTGGGCATGCTGGCCTTCACCTGTTGAGCGAGGCTTGCCTGTTGTGCGAAGCTCGCCTATTTGAGGGTGTGGCTCACCTGTTGTGCGAAGATCACCTGCTTTGGAGACATGACTTGAGGAATGAAGCCCGCCTGATTTGGTGGGCTCGCCTCACTTGCTGAGTTTGCCTGAATGGGGAATTTTGTTCATGTAGGGATCGCCTGTATGAACAGGCTCAGCTAAATTGCCAAGTCCGTCGGCTTTGGGGACTAGGCCGATTGAGCGAAGTCCGTCTAACTAGGTGGGCTCACCTTCTTGACCTAGTCCGCCAAAACTATGAACTTTACGTTCCTGCTTACCGCTTCTCAGGCCTGAATAGTAATTCAGGCTATCATAAGAGGTGAAGACTAGGGCTACTTGGCGGGCGAGAGCTTGTCATCGCTGCAGCTTGGCTCATTTGGAGAGGGGGCCGTTCATGTTGACGGTGAAGGTGTGGTCCACGCCGACATGCACCATAGTCTTCTCTTGCATGGGGAACCGTATGGGCTACTTGGGAACCCATCGAGCAGTCCTTTGGCTGGCTTAGTTAGTCGTCGGCTCGACTTTGGCTAGCTTTGGGGAGGTAAAACCCCTAGGTTTAGCTCGGGTAGAGCTCTCAGGTGTGGCTACCTCGACCACTTCGGATCGGGCCACACGCGTGACTCTGTAGCATTTGTGTGATGCATGGCTACCAGAGGAGGAAGAAGATAAGTATTCTTCATACTTAGTTTGGTTGAACTCAATCATAAGGGACTTAACGGTCGTCACTTCCACAACTTCGTCGAACTGTGCTACCACCAATTCATCAGAATGAACGGTTTCTCCCACTATGGTCGCCAGCTTCTGTTGGGCGTAAAAATTGACTTCTCATTTAAGGGGTCGTTTGTATTTATGAGATTGGCTTATTACAAAGAGGGAATGACCCTCCTTGTTTAACATGGGTTCGTTGGCAGCGGTAGGACGCCTCCCTCGGTGCTCGCGTCGAGTTTACTTCCCTTGGACGATCCGATCGAAGTTGCGGTTGGAGCCTCAATGCGTAGTAAAGGCTCCAGAGCTATTAAGTTCGACTATATGCGAGCTTGAAAATATCAAAGCTGTGAGCTTGGAGAGAGCTACAATACAACGGTTTGCAGAGAGCTGATGAGCCTCAAATCTGAGGGTTCAGATTGAGTCTACTTCAACAATCCAAGCAAGGAGCTAGGAATGTTCTACTAAGCAAGTGAGCCCCAAAACAAGTCTCTAATTGAAGAGCCTTGTTAATAGCATACATGGCTAAGTGATTGAATTTGATATATCTGGTTGGAATAATTTTCAATTTGCACAACTCCCTATACTTTTTAACTAGGGATTTAAACAACATAAAATCTTCATAATGAGAAGCCTTTTTAGAGGATGAACTAGACTCAGGTTTAGATCTCTTTTTGGGAGGCGCCTCCTTCATGTTGGATGAAGATGGCTTTAAATAGGCAAGGGATGACATGGGTCATCCCTTGATTTGTGGGATATTACCATCAATGGGTGATGGGCACCATGCATCGTCATCACCCAGGACGTGGAAAGTGGGTAGGTGCACTCCAACAAGCAAGCAGCCCGCTTGCATTGCTCAAGCGAACTCATGAGCTCTCTGAATGCTCAGGCAAGCTTGCAGGTGAGCTTGGTGAACAGGCGGGGTCGGATGGTGGGCCCCTCTAACGTGTGAGCTAGCGTTTGTTAGCAAGCGGAGTTCGTGCAGGCGAACTCCTTATAGGCATCCTTGGCTCAAGTGGGCGAGCGAAGTATTTAGGTGAGGTTGAACTCGTACTGGCTAGTAGAATGTTTTGATGAGCTTGATTCATACGGGCGAGTCAAGCTAACAGGCGATGCTTGAGCTCTGTGGGTGAGCTTAATAAACAGGCGGGATCGAGCTCTGCGGGCGTACTCAATAGTACAAGGAGTGGTTGAGTTCTGCAGACGAACTTACCAATTAGGAGTGGTTGAGCTCTACGGGCGTGCTAAATAAACAAGAGAGATTGAGCTCTGTAGGCGAGCTCAATAGGAAGATGAGGTTGAGCTCTACGGGCAAGCTCAACAGACAGGCGAGCTCAATAAGGGGGCAAAGTTGACCTTTACGAGCGAGCTCAACAAACAGGTGAGGTTGAGCTCTATGGGTGAGCTCAATAAGCAGGCGGGGTTGAACTCTACAGGTGAGCTTAACAAACAATAGAGGTTGAGCTATACGGGTGAGCTCAACAAGGAGTCGATTGGGATATGTGGGCTAGCTCAATAAACAGGATATGTTTGGCTCGTACTGGCGTGCAGAACGTGTTGTCGAGCTTGCTCGTGCTTGTAGGCGAGCTTTGCTGAGATCGCTGAATGCAGACGAGCCCAAGCTATTGGTAGGCGAGGCCAGACACTTAGGCAATTTTCACAACCTACAGAGTCTTCCTCTGGCACTTTGTTGCCTTCTCCATTTGGATGCAGGCTTTCATAATAGACAAGGTTTCTTGCCCCCCCCCTACCCTTAGTCGAGAGCAGGTAACAAAACTTAGCCTCTCTCTGGTTGCTCCTAGCGACTCCGACTCTATTAGGAGTCGAGAACTTTACCATCTGTTGATATGTTGAAGGAATGGCCCGTAAGAGGTAGAGGACTATTCGGCCCAAGATGACATTTATGAGCTGATTTGAGGTTCATCACCAAGAACTAGACTTAGACAGTGGACTACCGGGGGTATTCTCCGACCGTCAGGGGGAGGTGATCATCCCTTCGGGCATAAGTGAATGTTCAGTGAATCTGATGAGGGCCCCCCTACATGGCTACAATAGGGACTTGTTGATGCCTATCTGGTTGAAGGCGTCGATATACAGGATGTCCACGGAACTCCCTGTGTTGACCATAATTATCTTCACTTTGAAACCGTTAATCCCGCTTGACATGACTATAGGGGTGTCGCTGAAGGAGATGGGCTCTCCTGCTTTCACTTTCTTATCACATACATTGACCCAGGAATACCTCTTCCGAATGTTATTGGATGACCCTCCAGCTATGGGGTCGTCGCTAATAGTGTTGATGACCCTTTTATGGCTAGGCTCGGGGGTTAGCTGTCCTGCTATGGTCGGAGTGAGATGATCATGAACGAGACCTCATGTCAGCCTTGGCTGGGTTGGCTTCTCTTTTGTCACTCTGGGAGACAAGCTTCTTCAGATACCCCCTCCGCATCAGGTTTTCTATGTCTCTATAGGATCCGACAGTCATTGGTGAGATGATTGTGATCCCTATAGTATCGGTAGTACTACCTAGTAGCTCTGCTCCGAGGATCCGACCTCATCATGGGAGGGGGCTCATTGAGGTTTCCCTCCTTCAGGACCATGTTGAGGGCTTCGGCTAGAGTGTTATTGAGGACTGTGAGAGCTGGGTCTAGGCGCTGGCTCCCTCCTCTTGTCCCGCCTATCGGACTGGTTGGAGTGGGAGTCGACTCTTAGGGGGGACTGATGGGGCATAAATGATATCCTAAAAGTTGCAAGTGCACAACTAATAAAGTTATAGTATAAAAAGTTATCAATCCCATGAGAAAGGTGTTTGTAGGAAAAAATTTAAATCGATTCTTGTGTTGTGTGTGTGACAATTAGGAGTGATGGATGTGATTATGGAGAGATAGAGAGAGTGAGAGTGATTGTGTGTAAAAAATATGATTGAGAGTGTATATGATAAAGAATAAATGTAATCAACAAGAAAATAAAGAAAGATAAAGGAAATAAAATCAAGAAACAAATATGAGAAAAATCAAGAATTAAAGAAAAATTTAAGAAAGTAAGAGATGGATGATTCAATTAAAGATATGAGGAATCTAGAAATGAATCTACTAGCTAATCTCACCGATAAAATATAAATCATTCTCTTTTTATCACATTCTACTTTAGATTTATTAAGTATAGATTATCAAACCACTCAAGGAAACTATAACCTATTAAATTATCATCTAAGTAAAATCATTACTTATGAAAAGAATAATAACTAAAAAGTAATTCTAGAATTCCTTCTATCAGTTATTTCTTAAGTTGAATATCCTAAGCATGAACATTTTAAGCATAAGAGAATCATTACAAATTATAAAAGAAAAAAAGCTAGTTTCATATAATTTCTAGAGTTCCTACAAGAATTAATTCCATATCTAAAGAAAAGGCAATTTCCTAGAGGGTTCTAGCCTCAAGGCGAATCAAGAAAATAAAAAATAAACAAAAGTAAAAACTAATCCCAAGAGGGGTTCTAGACTCAAGGCGAATAGTACAAAAAAATAAAATCTAATCTACAAAATAAATTGCAAGAACTAAACTACAAAATAAATTGCAAGAATTAAATGTGAGAAAATAAATACATGAAAGTAAATTGGGAAAAATGTGTTCAGGCCCCAAAAGCAGAAACATCATGTGCTGCAGCCCCTTCAACTTTCCCCTATGTGGTCCAGCCCCTTAAAATGTAACATTTTGTGCTGCAGTTTAGCATTTATTACATGTCAACTAAGATAAAATCTCCAAAATATCCTTATCCCTCTCCTCAATCCCTCAAATCCCAGCGCTCTCTCTCACCAGATCTCATCTCCTCTCTCTCTCTCTCTCTCTCTCTCTCTCTCTCTCTCTCTCTCTATCTATCTATCTATCTATCTATCTATGTATCTATCTATCTCTCCTCTCTCTTTAAAACAAAGGGCTTTCTCAAGCTCGTCACCCTGGCCTCGCCCTCCTCGCGGTCGTCGCCTCTACACTCTCTTTACCCAACCCAACCCAACAACTGTGAAAAGCTTAAAAGGCATTATCATCTTTCTCTGGTCCAACTAAGCCTTTACTAATAAAGAAAAGAATCTAAGAAGATAAACCAAATTTTACAACCAACAAGGAATTACCTAAGAACTTTGCGTTTAGCTACATAGCTTCTTGACGGAAAAAGAAAAACTAATACGACTATAATTATTTAATTCTCTTTAGGTGCATGTGCACATAAATTTAAAACTGAAGTAATCTAATTGAAAGAAAAAGATAACAAGAGATGAGTAGAGCAACAAATGAGAGCAGCGACATGTGTCCCAATCTCCGGTGCCATCCAACCCTCCCCTCGAAAGGAAACAACGTCGAGCACACCGCTACGGGCCTCATCGAATCTCCGGTGCCATCCAACCCTCCCCTCGAAAGGAAACAACGTCGAGCACACCGCTACGGGCCTCATCAGAGTCCGAACACCGCCTCGCCAGTGGAGAAGCGAGCGGTTAGGAGGTGATCGGAACACGAGGGAAAAGACGTGATTGTTGTAGGTGGCGACTGCGGCTATCAAGCGGAGGCTATCTTGATTATGTGAGAAGATTTTTTATTTTTGGGATTTAATTCTGATTTTTTCAGAGAAAGAGAAAAGAAATGAGATGAGAGGCTAAGGAGTATGGACGTTTATTTGGACTCTTGTTAGTTCTAACTCACCACGTGTTAGTTCTAGTTCTAATTCATGGCTTTTGGGATCTTGTGTTAGTTCTAACTCACCGTGTGTTAGTTTTAACTCACCGCATGTTAGTTCTAGTTCTAATTCATGGTTCTTGGGCTCTTGTGTTAGCGCTAACTCACCGCATGTTAGTTCTAACGTGCTTAGTTTTAACACACCGCGTGTTAGTTTTAGTTCTAATTCCTGGATTTTAGGCTATTGTGTTAGTTCTAACTTATAGCGTGTTAGTTCTAACTTACCGTATGTTAGTTCTAGCTCTAATTCATGGCTCTTGAGCTCTTGTGTTAGTTCTAACTCACGTGTGTTAGTTCTAACTCACGTGTGTTAGTTCTAACTCACCGCGTGTTAGTTCTAGTTCTAATTCATGGCTTTTGGGCTCTTGTGTTAGCTCTAACTCACCGTGTGTTAGTTCTAACTCACCGTGTATTAGTTCTAAGTCATCGCGTGTTAGTTCTAGTTCTAATTCATGTCTCTTGGGATCTTGTATTGATTCTAACTCGCTGCATGTTAGTTCTAACACACCGCATATTAGTTCTAACTCATCGAGTGTTAGTTCTAGTTCTAATTCATCTCTTGGGCTCTTGTGTTAGCCATCAATAAAAAGATGAAAGAACAAGACAACTAAATAAAGATGACCACTTCAGAAGCTGCTGCAGATGATCACTACAAGGTCTTGCATGAGCTGGACAACTAAATAAAGATGACCACTTCAGAAGCTGCTGCAGATGATCACTACAAGGTCTTGCATGAGCTGTGGTCCTGGGGACCCATCCAAAAAACAGGATAAAGGGAGAAAATTTCATGTATACAGATATCATGACCACAATACATTACAGAAGCCCATTGACAATTAACTATAAAAATAAAACCATCAAAGAGAGATACGAACATATAAATACTTAAAAAAATTTATTATACTGTGTCAGATCTTCTTTATTTTATAATATGGTTTGTTATGATGTTACCAAGAAAATAAACAATACTCAGCCTTCTAAGCTCATGCACAAGCACGAGCGGAAAGCAAAAGGAGCTAAAAAGGGGGTGAAAACTTCAAAAAATGAATGCTGGTAGATAAAAATCTATGTCAAGTACTGAGCTCGCAATCTTCTAGGTAAAATTGTCTTAGCTCTTTGAATGTCGCATCTTCTTCTCAACGGCGAGCACTGCTACCCTGTACCATGCTACATCTGCCATGACTCTAGGGTCTAGTATAGAAGCTAACATATCAGGTGAGACATAGGTTGATCGGCCAGTCTGCATTTAAAGCACAATAGAGTTTAGAAGATGGAAGCAAATAAGTCTAGATACAAATTAGAACTAGAACTAACATACGTTGAGTTAGAACTAACACGGGGTAAGTTAAAACTAACACGTAGTGAGTTAGAACTGACACAAGAGTCCAAGAGCCATGAATTAGAACTAGAATTAACACGCGGTAAGTTAGAACTAATATGCAGTGAATTAGAACTAACACAAGAGCCCAAGAGCCATGAATTAGAACTAGAACTATTTTGATCAAAAGTAGCATTAGGGGACCCTTAAAAGTAGCATTAGGATCATAAATCTCAAAGTCTTTAGTTGTAGCTCATGACCCATATCTAAAAAAAATTACCAATTATTTTGATCAAAATATTTGAAAGAAAGGAACAAAAAAAGAAAGAGTGGGACTTACAAGTTCAGAATGTGAGGGATGATGGTATGAGAGAGGCCTTGGGGGTTTATAAGATCTTGAGTCATCGGGATTCCTGTTGCTCTGCTCGGGTTTCAATTGATCTTCCATTGAAAATTTTGATTCAATATTATTTGAGAGGAAAATATAAACAAGAGAGGGATAAATATTTATAGAATTTTCAGGGGGTGAGAGTAGGAAATCTTAAGAGAGAAGTTGTTCAGTGTGGAGGCGGTGAACTCGAGGGTGACGCAGAGAATGGCAGCGGCGAACTCCAGCGTAGTCGAGGATGAGGCGGTGAGCTATGGCGACGAGGTCGGGTGAGAGAGGAGGGGAGGTGGCGACAAACTCGAGGGGAGGCTTGGGGGAATGGGCGGAGGCGGCGACGGTGAGGAGGGTGAGGGCCAGGGCGACAAGCTTGAGAAAGCCATTGGTTTTATAGAGAGAGAGAGAGAGAGAGAGAGGAGAGAGAGAGGGAGAGAGAGAGAGAGAGAGAGAGAGAAGATGAGAGAGCATTGGGTTTGAGGGATTGAGGAGAGGGGATAATGTTATTTTAGAGATTTTAGCTTAATTGACATATAATAATTGCAAAAAAGGGGCTGCAATACAAAATGTTATATTTTAAGGGACAGAACCACATGGGGGAAAGTTAAAGGGGCTGCATCATATGAAGTTTCTGCTTTTGGGGCCTGGACATATTTTTCTCAAGTAAATTTACTCTATAAGTATAAAAATAAAACTAAGGCAAGAGGGTTCTAGCCTCTCACCTATTTAACAAGAAAATAAACTGAAAAGGCAAAAAAAAATAATAACAAAGAGGATATTTACATTCTAAGAGGGTTTTATCCTCAAGGCGGAAGAAAACATCCATCTTGATCTTCATCTTCATCTCCATCTTCATCATCAAATAAAGAGAAGAAAAGAAAAATATGAAGAGGTGAAACAATTCTTTTATTAATTATAATAAAAGTTACAAATTTGGAAGGTCTTCTCAATTAAGAGTAATCCTCCTCTCCAAAAGGAGTTATAAATTTTTTCACACCTTCAACCCCTTACTCTCTACCCCTATTTATATAGCATACAGTATGAATGAGAGACCTTAGATTAAACTTGAGCCCCAAGACAAGCAAGTTCAGGCATTGAATAATAACTGCATATGTGGTATCGATACAAGTATCGATACCCCTATTGATACAGATATTGATACCCATCATATCAAAAATCTGACTTCACAGATGGCTTTGTCTTGTCGAGATAGGAGATTTTCATATATTATATATTAAATTTCTCCTTCCGGATTAGGAGATATCATCATTTCTTTGCGGTGAACCATCTTGAATATGATTTCTTTTCATATTAGATTTTTTATTTTCTTCGACTTCTGTAGGCTACTCAGCTTGATTATGGGCTTCAATAAAAGGTTACAAAATTAGAAAGTTGGGGAATTTTAGGCTATTATTCATTATTTCTTCATTAACTTGAAATTTAAGATAAAAACAATTATTAGTGGTATATTTATTCATGTAAAATAGATAATGAGGGTATAAAATTATAATAAAAATATGATTATCAAATACTCAACACCTAAACTTTTACTAGTCCTCTAGCAAAGAAAGAAATTAAAAATCCTAATTCACTTTCGTAGGAATCGTGGTTGTATTTAGCGCATACAATAAGCCTTTAAATCCCTAGGTTACCCTAGCGGATGAGTTATAGTCTCGTGAGAGTTTGTAGTGAATATATTCATAAAATTCGGTGAACTTGCCAATTCAACAAAGTCAGTAAATAACAAATTTTACTTGACATATTTAGACTTTCCAATTAAAGCTAGTTATTACTCAAGAAAATGTTTTTATATATAACTCTAAAGTAAATCTCCTAGAAAATCTTTTCATTATAGCAATACAAAACAAAGTCAAACATAGAAATTTAACTTAAAAGTTTTGAAAAAATATGCTAACTCTTTGTTTTAAATAATTTTTAAGTCTCTTAATCCAAAATTATTTTTCAAGACCATATATACAAATATAACTAAAATAGCATTGTCAGCATAATTTTTTTTCACTCTTTATTCTATGGTGATTTTTTTTTCTACTTTTTCTGGCTTTCTAAGTGACCATTTAACGAGTTTTGGACTAATGAATCCTAACCCAATTGGGCTTAGGTCGTTAAGTATGGAAATCCTATATATATATATATATATATATATATATATAGGGAGAGGTTCTAATAAAAACCTAGAGAACTAAAAACCAATCCTAACCCTACATTCTAGTTCATCCAATGGCCTAGATTTCGATGGCAGAATTATAAATATAGACAAATTTAATACACCGCATTAATGTGAAAAGGGTAAAATTGGAACAATTCATTGCGTTAATGGTGACTGATTACATTGGAACAATGATACAAATTTAATACACGTCCTTTAATACTATCTCTTACATTAATAGTGCTATATTCTTTAATACTCTCCCTCTCTAACTCACTTCCCGATCTCTGTAAATCTCACATGAAGAACACAACAACGCATTGAATCTGGATTCACTGAAGTGATCTTCAATCCATATTCACTCCAACGAATTGAATCTGGATTCACTCCAATCGATTTGCTGCTCCACTGGATTTGTGAATCATTCTAACCATCCAAGCAGAATAAGAAACTTATGGTAAAAAACAAGCTATAAAATTTTATAACATGAAAAATTTTCACCTTTTACAGCAAAAAGTTATGATTTTTATGGTAAAAAACAAACACCTCACATAATTGAATCTGGATTCACTGCAGTGAATCGAGATTCACTGAAGTGAATCTAGATTCACTCATGCGTTTATTGAAGTAAAAACAAGCTGGATTCACTGCAGCGAATCGAGATTCACTCATGTATTTATAGAACATGTTTGATGATTTTAAGCAAAAAGTTACAATTTTTATGGTAAAAATGCATTTATAGAACGTGTTTGATGATTTTAAGCAAAAAGTTACAATTTTTATGGTAAAAACAAACACCTCACATAACTAAATCTGGATTCACTGCAGTGAATTCAATTATTTAGGACAGCAAAAATCGGGGATTCACTGCAGTGAATTCAATTATTTAGGACAGCAACTAAAACAAACCCCACAACTAAAATTCTGAACTTTAACCAATTTTAACAAAAAACCTAACAGGATTGCAATTTCTAAAATATTTTAATAGAAACCCTAAAAAAGATTGCAAATTTTGAAAGATAATCCAACAAAACAAACAACCAAGATCGAGTATAAGAGAAACCCCAAGCTAAAACAAATCCTAGAACCAAGATCGCAACTTCAACAATTACCCTAAAAAGAAACCAAAATCAAATTGAAATTAAAGAAAAACGTGACGAACCGAGGGGGTGCTCGAGCTTGAAGGAACTCTTGGCCATGGATCCCCTCTTTCTATCATCCCCAATACATGACGAGAACAAAACCATGATCAGATCAAAAGAAAATAACACCTACCAAGAATCAAATCAAACTTAGAATATAACCTACCAAGAAAATATAACACCTACCAAGAAAATAACACCTACCAAGAGAGAGGGGGCTGGTTCAAGCTTTTGGGAAATGGAGGAGAGAGAGAGAGGAGAACGTGAGAGGAGAGTTGCATGGGAAAATGGAGAACTCAATAAGAAGCATTAATTACCTCTCTTTAGTGGGCTGTTTATTTTACCTAATTACCCTTATGCAGCTTTAATCTCAGCCATTGGATGAATCTAGATCCAATGGAGAGGATTGGTTTTTAGTTTTTAGGATAGTGAGGTTTGTATTTGAACCTCTCCCTATATATATAAGAGTATAAATATGTACATATATAAGTATATTTATATAATAGTATAAATACATATAAGAGTATAAATATATATTTAAGAGTATAATAGTATAAAT
>NC_033796.1:71279647-71282271 GCF_001876935.1 Asparagus officinalis
TATATATATATATATATATATATATTCAAAAAATATGTAGATCAAGACAACTTGAAAATTTATTTTTAACTCTGAGCTAAGCATGCAAAAATAACATTATTTTAATTAAAAGTTTAAGTTAAGGCTTAAGTGAAGTATACTACTTTGAAAATCATTTCTTAAGAAATTTATTTAGAATTATCATAAAAGGTGAACTTAAGTATATAACTAATTAGGGATTAGAAAATTTAAAATTTATCAAATAGATCAATTATTACTTAACTCTATTAATTTGACAAGTGACAATATTTATATACTTTTTTAGAAAGAAGAGAAAGACGAAAATTTATGACAAATTTTCAACAAAAAGGTAAAATAAATAGGAATAAATAACTACTTCCCACCCCACACCTAAACTTTGCATTGTCCTTAATGCAAAGTCTATGATGCAAAAAATAAAGCAGATAAAAAGTAAAGTACTTACAGTTGGTTGGCTGACCATGATGATAAAGAACCTGCAATTACCTTTGGTGTGAGAAGGATGAAATCAAAAAAAAAAATTCAAAAACAAATTTCATATTATTTTTTTCTCTTTTTTTCTTCTTCTTTTTTTTTACTAGAAAAGAACAAGAAACTCAAATAAGAGAAGAATAAATTCTTTTTATTATTATGAGACATTTTTTTTACTAGAAAAGAACAAGAAACTCAAATAAGAGAAGAATAAATTCTTTTTATTATTATGAGACAAAATAAAACAAAGAATGTAGAATGGAGGGTTCAACATGAAAAGCTCATATTCTACATCGAATTCTACATTATTGCTGAAATTTTTTTCCCAGATTTTAAATAAATTCAAAATGATATAATCAATGATGTGCGTACATTTTGAACACTCTAAGGTATTTAATAATTTCTGCAACAATGTGAGGTATGTATTACTGGTGTCATGCATTTTGAATTTCTTATTGAACTTAGATTCCTCTAACAACCAATTCTTCTTTAACAACTTCCTCAACCCAAAGATTCATGGTTGAGGTATGAAAAATTGGTTGTTGTTTATTTTCCAAGAATCTAAGTTCATTAAGAAAGAGTTCTTCAAAAGTCGGTTCAAAGAAACAAATATTCAACATAGTTTCCTTATTCTGAAAAAACCCGATCTGCTTTTTTTAACAACTCCAGCTCCTCACCAAAAATTTTCTCAAAACTCAGATCCGACTTATCTCCTTCTTCTGTTCTTTCCTGAATATAATTTATTTCTAAAGGCTGATTATTTGGTTGGTCCTTTAGATTGAGAATATTGAGATCAATAGTCAAATTCCCAAAGGACAGCTTAATTTGATCAGTTCTACAGTTGATAAGAGCATTAGAATTGGCTAAGAACGATCGTCTTAAGATGATATGTATCTGTCCTTTGGGATTGGAAACGGGCTGTGTTTCTAAGACTATAAAATCCACTAGAAAAATAAAATCCCAAACCTTAATCAGAACATCCTCTATCTCACCTGTGGGGACCTTAACAGATCTATCAACTAACTGTAAGGTGCATCGTGTTGGTTTCAGTTCACCTACACCTAGTTGCTGGTAGACTAAATAAGGAAGTAAATTAACAATGGTCCCGAAGTCTAAAAGCACCTTATTAATGTGAGTATTACCAATGACACATAAAATGATGGGAGAACCTAGATATTTATGTTTCAAAGGTATTGGCTTTAAGAGCATATCACTGATATTGGCAGCCAAAAAGACTTTCTTCAGAACATTTATTCTTCTCTTCTTAGTGCATAATTCTTTTAAAAATTTAGTATAAAATGGGATTTGTTTAGTTACATCTAAGAGAGGAATGTTAACCTTAACATGTTTGAAAGTTTCTAGAATCTTCTCGTCCTGATGGGAGTGTTTCCTAGGCCTGAGTCTTAACCTTAACATGTTTGAAAGTTTCTAGAATCTTCTCGTCCTGATGGGAGTGTTTCCTAGGCCTGAGTATATCTGGGAAGAGAGCAACTAGTCTAAACCTATCAAAAGTAAACTAAGGTTTGGTTCGGGTTCTTGGTAATCTAAGAGGGATGATTGTTGAGTATAAGTTGAGTAGACGTCATTTGATGAGTTCCAAGATGCCTTTATTGAGCAGGTGAAGCATCGCTATTAGAAATGACGTGATGACGTTATAAGAAGTCATGCATCACAGTCACTTTGATTTTCGAGCGGAGGGGTGCGGAGTAAAGAGTGTGGTGCTTTGATTTTTGTGTGGACCATTTGGATCTCAAGGCCGATCTTGCCTATCTATTTTGAATGGAGATGATCGTCTTGATTACTACATGAGTCCTCCTTGGAGCCTATATATCCGTCTATTTTGAATAGAGATGATCGTCCCGAGTACTACACGTGTCCTCCTTGGAGCCTATATATATGTCATGCATCACAGTCACTTTGATTTTCGAGCGGAGGGGTGCGGAGTAAAGAGTGTGGTGCTTTGATTTTTGTGTGGACCATTTGGATCTCAAGGCCGATCTTGCCTATCTATTTTGAATGGAGATGATCGTCTTGATTACTACATGAGTCCTCCTTGGAGCCTATATATCCGTCTATTTTGAATAGAGATGATCGTCCCGAGTACTACACGTGTCCTCCTTGGAGCCTATATATAT
>NC_033796.1:71289743-71292470 GCF_001876935.1 Asparagus officinalis
ATTATTGTAAAACCCCAAAATTTGCTATAATAAATATATGTGAATTATTAATAGTGAATAATTCTCTTATGATAAATAATAATAATATATATATATATATATATACATATATATATCAGATGAATGTAATTATCTGTGTTTGATAACCCATCAAGTGTTTCTATGTGAGAGAAATCGAGTGAAGTGACCAGCATGTTAAATGCCTAGCAGCAGGCATTTTTCTGCTGCGCGGTCGACCGCATCAGTCGACCGCACAGCGGTCAGTGTATTTTCTCAGGTTCGCGGTCGACCGCACAGCGGTCAGAGTATTTTCTCAGGTTCGAGTTCAAACGGGTTTCGGGTCGGGTTTGTGAGTTGGTATATAGGCTAATGATCCGAGACAACCCTCTTTGCATCTGAAATTACTAACCCTAGCCCCCCTCTCTTCTCTAAAACCCTAATCCTCCTTGTTTGGTGATTTGGGAGAAGTTCTTGAGGATTTGCAGCAGTTTTTGGTGGGATTCAGCGAAGGGAAACGTTCTCCTTCAGATCCAGAGATCCATCGCTCACCTGAGGCGAGTATCATCTCACCCAATCCCTCACCCCTATTTTTCTATGGTTTTCTTTTGATTTTTATGAGTTTTTGATGAGCCCAAATGGTATTTTCATATAAAATTGAGTTCTCTATAATATGGATTACAAGAATCAATGGTTTTGGGTTATAAAAGTTCACCAATGTTCTTTTTAATAAAGATCTAGATCTGAAATTTGCCTAAACAAGAGATAAATCATTTTTACTGTTTTTGAAACGTTTTTGATTTGTTTCTCATGCATTTAGAATATTGGAAATGTAGATTTCAGGCTTGGGATTAGCTGTTTACCTTCTGTAGTATTTTTGAAACATTAGAACTCCTGTTATCGTAGAGAAATGTCAAATTTCATTTTAGGTTTCGAGCTGACAGAAACCCAGATTTGGGTTTATGTCCGCTTGGCGGTCGACCGGCAGAGTGCGGTCGACCGAGTCGGTCGACCGCCGCACTGTCTGTTGCAAAATTCCTGTTTTGTGTATTTTGAGTATTTTACTCATGTTCGAGAGTTTGCCTGGATTATCTGACTTTGGTTTTTAGTCTTACTATGTACCCAGACATGATAGATGACCTGAGGGTATAAATTGGGGACTTACACATTGATTTGAGTGGGGATTGATATAAGTAGATTTCACTATATATCACAGTGATATTTTTCACCATTTCACAGTCCTCGTGTTGGACTATAATCCATAGAAGTCCTCGTGTTGGACACTTGCCACTTATTCCATGAGTTTGGAAACTACAATATATAGTTCCTGTTTCGGACATAGTTCTTAACCCTGCATATGACTATTTTACAGCAGTTCACGACATGATAATTATGTAGATTTTGACATAACACTTATGTAGATTTTAACATGATATTCATATAGGCTATAATATAGCACTGCACTTATGTTCTGAGATTAGTTGTTTTTCTTTCATTATTGTTCCTGTATTAGAACCTCGGGTTTGGTGATTAGGGGTTTACAATTTGAGATATAAGGTATATACATGAGGGTTTCCTTGTTTGGATTATTTCACTCGACGTACATATTCTCATGTTGTAAATTCCTAATTACTAAAACCCTCTTTAGTAAGATCAATGAGTTTAGATCTATTATATATTATCTGTATTTTCTTATACAACGAGCCCTGTTCCCTTGGGGTTGGTTGTGATGTTACTCGCTAGCGCTTTGACGCTCGTTGTCCCTCCCCCTTTCAGGTAACGAGCCAGGAGCCCGGAGAGTCGCAGGTTGATGGCGACACACTTTAGTGTTCAGCTGTCTATTTTAGCTATGTTTTATTTTGGAGTTTGAGACTTGTTGAGTATTCCAGTTTATCTACTCAGATCTTGACTATATGTTTCTGTTTGTTGGATGATGAGACATTAAGTTGATTATTATCATTTCATCAGTCTTCTTGTATTATCTTTTACTTACTTTTGTACCTACACCTGTTGTTGACTCTACTAGATAGATGTTAATTGTGATGGTGAAACATGTTATTGCACGGTGTGGTGCATAGCAGGTTTGACATTCTTGGTTTCACCTTGGACTGCAGCCTTGTGTGAACCCAGGGGCGTCACAATTTGGTTGTTAAAATTAGGTTGAGAACTGAAAGGAATTGTGTTTCCCCTAGGAAAATGTTGGGTTGAAGAGGGAGTGTAGTTTTGATTCCATACAAAGTTTGGGTAATTTTCCCAACCTGGGTTATAGGTTGAAAAAAATGGATCATTCATAGAGTACTGAAATACAGCGTTAACCTTATCATCGCAGTGCATGGTTCTCTCAGATAGGCTCTCTAAAAACTCCCAAGCTTCATTGGGGATTTCATTCCTATTGGGATAACATAAATTTTGAAAAACATGTGGATTAGTCATTTGTTCAAAACGAATTTGTCGTTTTGCATGCACCCAAAACAATTTCTTTTTATACCCTTTTTTTTAAGATAAAACAAAATTTAGTTTTTTTATGAGAAGAAAAAGGAAAAACCTAACTAAAAAAATAAAAAACAATCACTTTGCAATCACTTTAACTCTAGGGTTAAGCCTAACTCAGCTAGACCAGCTCCTAACCAAAAATTCCTTAAGTGAAAAGATAAAAGTTTTACTCAGTTAATTAGCCAGGTAAGGATAGGAACAGAGGTTGATCAGAGATCAATTAAGTACCTCGTTCTT
>NC_033796.1:71297970-71299916 GCF_001876935.1 Asparagus officinalis
ATATATATATATATAGGGAGAGGTTCTAATAAAAACCTAGAGAACTAAAAACCAATCCTAACCCTACATTCTAGTTCATCCAATGGCCTAGATTTCGATGGCAGAATATATATATATATATAGGGAGAGGTTCTAATAAAAACCTAGAGAACTAAAAACCAATCCTAACCCTACATTCTATTTCATCCAATGGCCTAGATTTCGATGGCAGAATTGTAAATATAGACAAATTTAATACACTGCATTAATGTGAAAAGGGTAAAATTGGAACAATTCATTGCATTAATGGTGACTGATTACATTGGAACAATGATACAAATTTAATACACGTCC
Source organism: Asparagus officinalis (assembly GCF_001876935.1). NCBI lineage: Eukaryota > Viridiplantae > Streptophyta > Magnoliopsida > Asparagales > Asparagaceae > Asparagus > Asparagus officinalis. The sequence goes on from NC_033796.1 coordinate 71,298,304, forward strand.
TTTAATACTCTCTCTTACATTAATAGTGCTACATTCTTTAATACTCTCTCTCTCTAACTCACTTCCCGATCTCTGTAAATCTCACATGAAGAACACAACAACGCATTGAATCTGGATTCACTGAATTGATCTTCAATCCAGATTCACTCCAACGAATTGAATCTGGATTCACTCCAATCGATTTGCTGCTCCACTGGATTTGTGAATCATTCTAACCATCCAAGCAGAATAAGAAACTTATGGTAAAAAACAAGCTATAAAATTTTATAACATGAAAAATTTTCACCTTTTACAGCAAAAAGTTATGATTTTTATGGTAAAAAACAAACACCTCACATAATTGAATCTGGATTCACTGCAGTGAATCGAGATTCACTGAAGTGAATCTAGATTCACTCATGCGTTTATTGAAGTAAAAACAAGCTGGATTCACAGCAGTGAATCGAGATTCACTGCAGTGAATCGAGATTCACTGAAGTGAATCGAGATTCACTCATGCATTTATAGAACGTGTTTGATGATTTTAAGCAAAAAGTTACAATTTTTATGGTAAAAACAAACACCTCACATAACTGAATCTGGATTCACTGCAGTGAATTCAATTATTTAGGACAGCAACTAAAACAAACCCCACAACTAAAATTCTGAACTTTAACCAATTTTAACAAAAAAACTAACAGGATTGCAATTTCTAAAATATTTTAATAGAAACCCTAAAAAAGATTGCAAATTTTGAAAGATAATCCAACAAAACAAACAACCAAGATCGAGTATAAGAGAAACCCCAAGCTAAAACAAATCCTAGAACCAAGATCGCAACTTCAACAATTACCCTAAAAAGAAACCAAAATCAAATTGAAATTAAAGAAAAACGTGACGAACCGAGGGGGTGCTCGAGCTTGAAGGAACTCTTGGCCATGGATCCCCTCTTTCTATCATCCCCAATACATGACGAGAACAAAACCATGATCAGATCAAAAGAAAATAACACCTACCAAGAATCAAATCAAACTTAGAATATAACCTACCAAGAAAATATAACACCTACCAAGAAAATAACACCTACCATGAGAGAGGGGGCTGGTTCAAGCTTTTGGGAAATGAAGGAGAGAGAGAGAGAGAGAGGAGAACGTGAGAGGAGAGTTGCATGGGGAAATGGAGAACTCAATAAGAAGCATTAATTACCTCTCTTTAGTGGGCTGTTTATTTTACCTAATTACCCTTATGCAGCTTTAATCTCAGCCATTGGATGAATCTAGATCCAATGGAGAGGATTGGTTTTTAGTTTTTAGGATAGTGAGGTTTGTATTTGAACCTCTCCCTATATATATAAGAGTATAAATATGTACATATATAAGTATATGGGGAAATGGAGAACTCAATAAGAAGCATTAATTACCTCTCTTTAGTGGGCTGTTTATTTTACCTAATTACCCTTATGCAGCTTTAATCTCAGCCATTGGATGAATCTAGATCCAATGGAGAGGAGAGGTTTTTAGTTTTTAGGATAGTGAGGTTTGTATTTGAACCTCTCCCTATATATATAAGAGTATAAATATGTACATATATAAGTATATTTATATAATAGTATAAATACATATAAGAGTATAAAT
>NC_033796.1:71304530-71323003 GCF_001876935.1 Asparagus officinalis
ATGGTATTAAATCACGTGCATTGCACGTGTGTAAAAACTAGTATATATATATATATATATATATATAAGAAAAATGGGTATGCTTGGTACCAAGCAAAAATTTTATGCTTGGTAGTGAAGTGTCATATTCCCATCCACTCATTCTAATTCCTAACCACTCCCATGGTATTAAATCACGTGCATTGCACGTGTGTAAAAACTAGTATATATATATATATATATATATATAAGAAAAATGGGTATGCTTGGTACCAAGCAAAAATTTTATGCTTGGTAGTGAAGTGTCATATTCCCATCCACTCATTCTAATTCCTAACCACTCCCAAAATGGTATTAAATCACGTGCATTGCACGTGTGTAAAAACTAGTATATATATATATATATATATATATAAGAAAAATGGGTATGCTTGGTACCAAGCAAAAATTTTATGCTTGGTAGTGAAGTGTCATATTCCCATCCACTCATTCTAATTCCTAACCACTCCTATATATATATAAGAAAAATGGGTATGCTTGGTACCAAGCAAAAATTTTATGCTTGGTAGTGAAGTGTCATATTCCCATCCACTCATTCTAATTCCTAACCACTCCCAAATCCATGTGAATATGGGTCCCAATTTCAATGAGTGCAGGGAAATATGACATCTCACTACCAAGCACAAAAACTTATGCTTGGTACAAAGCATACTCATTTCTCTCTCTCTCTCTCTCTCTCTCTCTCTCTCTTATATATATATATATATATATCTTCAATGGAAAAAGATGAATTTCTTCACAAACTCTTGCCCTAGAATCTCGACTTCTTCGTCTCTTGAATCCTAGTGACTCCACAAAGTTCCATTGATTTTCCATGGCTGCTCAGGCTTCCATCGTTGGTCATAACAGAGAAAAGATTAATCTTCTCTAGCTAATCTACTCGAAGATGTGTGACTAAGAGCTTGAGATGTATTACGAGATCTACAACCTACCCAAGGACTTTACTCTGTTGGTGCCGAGTGAGGATGAGTCTATGTACCACCATGGTCAAAACAAGTCACTTCTATACATCACCCATCTATAGTATGGGCTCAGGCTACCACTTCATCCTTTTATTAGGGATGTGTGCATTGCTTTGGGCGTGTCCCCTTCGCAGTTTATGCCCAACACCATCGGGATACTGGTTAGATTCCTTGTGATCTACCACCGGGTCAACATTGAGCCAAGTTTGTGCTATAAGCCCCCAAGTCGATGAGGAAGGATCCTAACTACTTCCTTCAGTATACTGGCAGTTGTAAGCTAGTGTCTGATGCTCCAGAGTCTAATAGAGACTGGAAGGAGTATTTTGTGTGGGTCTTCGGGGTTGACAACATCCTTTCTTGCCCTAATTGGCTAGAAATTAACAAGGATGCTAAAGTCGTGCATCCTTTCTTCTGAGGAGAGGTGACAGCTCGAGAAGAATTAATCCTATGCTAGGGCTTAATATAGGGGTAATCTCTTCGAGACATCATCCCTCTGAGTGGCCAACCTATAAAGGTTTCACCTTCTGAGGCCGAGAAGGTACGGGCGGGTCTACTAGCTCTCCCTCTGGAGAGGAGCCAAGCTCGACCATAAGGCCCCAAGAGTGGTTGAGGGGGGATCTCTCCCCCGAAGAGAGTGGTGGAGGTAGCCGTTAGGTTGGATAGGCCGTACACCACGATCAAGAAGGAGAGGGTGGAAATGAAGAAGAGGAGGCTAGACGAGGACCAAAGACCCAGTCAGTCATCTGGAACATCCCGAGTCGACTCGACAACAAGGGAGTAGTGTGATGTCCTTCCTGCTCAATAGCTGGTGGTCATCATCATTGATGATACCTCCCCCTCTAGGCCAATGGGGGAAGCTCAAACTGTTATAGTAACTGAGACCGGGGGCAGGTCGAGGAGACGATCGCCTAGTGTTCTTCATCCAAGCTATCCCATAGGCCAGGTAAGGAGGTTGTAGGGATGTTAGGCAGTGCTAGGGAACAAGTGGCATCCTCCGGTCCTCTGAAGGATCCCGGTGGGGTAGTATCGGTTTCAGCACAACGGGGTAGCTTCCGTTAGCCTTTCTGCCATTGGATCTTTGAGCTTAACCCTAAGGTTTGAGGGAAAGCCAATGCTTTGCTGATAGGCGTGTCGGCCGACTAGTGCTCACCTAGGGGGAGCTCTCAGAGGGTGATAGGTTCGTCCCTGAGATGCCTCTCGACAAAGAGTGCTCAGTCTTGTGGTCGGAGATGGCTCAACTCTAGGCACTATAGTAGTTCACCCTTCCTAGTGACGAGGGGTTCCTATAAGAGATGTCGGGCCTCGACCTGCACGTGGCCCTCATGAGCTACTTGGTGCGGGGGCCTTTCTTGAAGAGGAGTAGTTCTCCCGACTCTCTCACATGCATGCGTCTTCCATCGAATAAGAGGAGGCATTGACCCTTGAGAAGTCACTTAGGGAGGAGGCAGAGAAGGGGATTGTAGCTCTGGAGGCTGATCAGAGCTGTAATGAAGCTAAGTGGCACCTTGAGCTGGAGGGAAGAAACAACCTCATCAAGGGTTACCGGTTGCACAACTCTAAGCAAACGGCCTCTATCAACAAGCTCCAGGGTGAATGGCCAATCTCAAGGAGGATGTTAGCTGTTTCTAGCAAGGGATCACCAAGCAGGATGGTCAAATTTCCACCTTGGAGCAAGAGGCCAAGTCTGAGAGGTGCCAAAAGGTTGCGGCTCAGGAGAGTTCTTAGTCGGATCATCTCTTGGCTGAGAACTTGAAGCTGGATCTTAAGAAGGAGCGGTCAGCCCACCAAGCTTCTAAAACTAACATCCTGGACATAGAGGGTCGACTTGCCCGCTTGGACTTGGAGGAGCATATAACAAAGGTGGTTGACGATTGGTACCATGGTCCCTTTGGAAAAACCAAGGTGGCCTTGGCTTACAAGGCCGATGTCGACTATTTGGCCTCATTGCTTCCCTCCGCCTCTCGACCTACACTGGATTATCTCTACCCTCCCTACATTTCCTGCTATCTCGATCTCTTGAAATTGAGGTGAGTGGAGCTGGGATGGTGCTGGCCTTAGATGACGGGAGTGATGACGATGAGGCAGGAGGCGACCATGTAGACGTCCCTCCTTCCATTCCTTCACCTACTTTTACTATCACTGGCTCAGACGTGGATCTTCCAAGTCCCACTCCCGACCCTAGCTGAGAGACATGAGAGCTTGTATCTTTTCGGCTCAGACGTGGATCTTCCAAGTCCCACTCCCGACCCTAGCTGAGAGACATGAGAGCTTGTATCTTTTCCTCTTTTCTTTTTGTAAATACTTATGTAGATGATGTAAAATTTCTTAAAGAAGGAATACAAATTTGGACTTTGCCATACTACCTTGTGTGCTTTCATTTTATTGTCGTTGAGCTTTGTTTGTTTACGTCTTCAATCCGATAGAGAAGGTAGTAAGTTGGTTGTGGTGATTCGGTTGTGTAGGGGAGACTCAAATGTTGGTGGGCGAATTGAACAGTTCGCCCATTGTTTGGTTGGTAGCGGAACATCTTGGTTTTAGGGTAAGCGTCCAGGTCTTTTTTGTTGAGGACGACTGAAGGGATAGAGTGCCTAGGACTTAATGAGAGCGCCTAGGTCTTTTTAGCAAATGACAACCCGAAGGTTGGGTGTCTAGGTCTTAATGAGGATACTTAGTTATTTTTAGTAAATGATAACCTGCATTTTTGGTGCCTAGGTCTTAATGAGGATGCCTAGGTCTTTTCGACAAATGATAACCTGGAGATTGGGTGTCTAGGTCTTAATGAGGACGGCTAGGTCTTTTCACCCGATCATGGTAGCTGAAAAATGAAAGTGGGAGCCGGCCGCATAGCGAGTGTGCCTTGGGTTTATCCTAAGGAGGAACCAAGGGCTCTGGATTTCTGCATAGATTTGGCGCTACAAGAGTGATACACAAGAGTCAGATTCAAAGGGATTTCTTTTTATAACGAATGAAATTTTATACAAGATCATTGAATGTATTTTCTGAGATTTTCAATATTCTAAGGGTGCTACAGGATCCTTCCATCCGGGGCTATCAGCCGATAAGTGCCTACTCGAAACTCCTCAATAACTATGTAGGGGACCTCCTAATTAGGAGCTACCTTTCCTCGCTTGGTATCTTTGTCAAAAGTGACTTTGCAAAGGACAAGGTCACCGATATTAAATCTCCTAGGTCAAACATTGTTGTTGTAGTATCGCGCGATCCTCTTCTGATTGATGACCTAGGATTGAAGCACTTTCTCTCAGACTTAATCCATAAGGTCGAATCTGACCTGAAGCCCTTATGAATTTAATTCTTCGTTAAAGAGTTACAGTCGGATCGTTGGCATGCCAACTTCTACTGGGGTGACTGCCTTGGCCCCATAGGTTAGCTTGAATGGGATTTTCCCTATCGAGTTCTTATGAGTCATGTGGTAAGACCATAGAATACTCGATAGCTCCTCGACCCAATTTCCAACTACGTTGTCCACCTTCTTTAGAGTTTGGAGAATGCATTTGTTGGTGGCTTCGACTAGTCTATTGCATTTAGGGTGGGCGACAGAGGAGAACTTAAGTCGGATGTTGTATTCTGCACAAAAGCTTTAGAAGCCTCAACTGTCGAACTGGGTGTCATTATCAGTCACGAAGAAGAGCGGCACACCAAAATGGTAGACAATGGACCTCCAAACAAAATTTGTGACATTGCTTTCACCTATCTTAGCCGGAGGCTCGACTTTGATCCATTTGGTGAAGTAGTCAATTGTCACGATCAAAAACTTTTACTTCCCAGAAGTCATAGGGAGAGGACCTAGCAAATCCAACCTCCTCTGAACAAATGGGATTAGACTCAGAATTGGAGTGAGCTTAGTGGCTATTGTTCACGGGATAACGAGTAGAACCGTCACTTCTAGCATAGGGAGGTGAGTCATCTAGACTCGGCTAAGATGATAGGCCAGTAGTATCCCTGGGAAATGACTTTATGTACGAGTGTTCTGGCCCCTGGGTAGTTCCCACATGTTCTCTCATGGATCTCTCTAAGAATATATCTAGCTTCTAATGACTAGAGACATAAGAGATAGGGCCCCACACCATTACTAGAATGCGACATGCGATAGAGCTGAACGTCGATCATGAGATAGAGGTGGACGTTCCTTTGTAGACTCATAGCTTTAGCAGTGTTCTTAGGTAGGGTGCCCTACGTTAGGTAAAGGATGATGGGGTCAATCTAACAAGGTGTCATGGGCATCTCGGTCTACATAACCATCTATAGAGGTTTCGAGATGCTAGGATACTCGAGGGTGTCGGTGTAGATAGGCCCTGAGCTGCTCCTTGAACTTGTTAATTTGAGCTTGGAGAGGGCATCCGTCCGTGCGTTGAGGGCGCAGGGAACATGGGCTATCATGAAGTCCATGAAGTTGGCTAATAGCTCATTAGCTGTTTTTAAGTACATGACCATTCTTGGATCTTTTGCCGTGTATTGCACATTCACTTGATGGATGACAAGCTGGGACTCAGCCAATATGTAGAGGCACTCGGCTTTCAGCACTAGGACTACCCAAGGACCAACCAAGAGAGCCCCATATTCAGCCTCATTATTTGAGGCTGAGAAACAAAAAACAATGGAGTGCCCGTGCATCAACCCATCTGGGCTGCGTAGGACCACTTTAGTTCCAATACCGACTTCCCTAGAGGATCCGTCCACCTTCAATAGACACCTAAAGGTGAACTCTGGTGAATCATATGCCAGTGCTTGAGCTTTGATCGCTACCCTTGGCTTGAACTGCACATTATGCTCGTTGAGTTATACTAAACAAGTGACCATTCTTCTAGAGGTTGTAGGACTGCCAAGTGCTTTCTTTAGGGGCAGATTTGTCCACATAATTATGGAATGGGCTTGGAAGTAGGGGCAGAGCCTCCTTGCGGTATTGATGAGGATGAAGGAAGCATTCTCTATGAAAGGATAGTTGAGCTCGCTCTCTTTCAGAGTCTTGCTGACATAGTACACGGGCTTCTGGATATTCTCTTCCTCTCAAATTAGAATAGAGTTGATCGATCAGAGGGAGGGGATAGCTATCTTTGGGATAGGCTTTATTGAGGTTGGTGAAATCCACACACATCCTCCATTTGTTAAAAGCCTTTTTCACCAACACAACGTTTGTTGGGTCCTTTTGTTTTGATGATGATTAACAAATAATTTACAACTAATGTTTTTTACCTAATGTTTGTGTTTTCCTATTTATTGTAGACAAACAATGAGTTGGAGGTTGGATAGAATTGTACTTGAACGATCACATCCAATAGAGGTTGGCGGAATAGTAGAGTGAATCATTACAATTCAAGTCGAAGATCCAAGTTCATGCTTCATCCGCAAGTGTACCAAGATAGAGCTTCGTTGAAGATCACAAGCTTGAGTATATTTAGTTTAGGTTTTTATATTATGTGTGTTAGTACTTTAAGCTCAATCACATGCACACACATACAAGTTTTGGTTATATATATATATATATATATATATATATATATATATATATATATATATATATATATATATATATATAATATTTATAATATTAATATATAATATGATTATATAGTTATATATTATATAATATATAATATATATATATATTATATATATATTATTATATATATATATATATATATATATATATATATAATATATATATATATAATATATATATAGTTTATATATATATAATATATTTATATATATAGAATATATAGTTATATATATATACACGTTTTTGGTTTTTATAGCTATATAAGTTTATATAAATATGAAAACCTATATATTTTTACATATATATACATGCTTTCATATTTATCATTTTTGTTAAATGCATATTGTGCAAAACTTCATTTTGCCATAATATTAAGTTTTGTGTATTATAACTTAACAACAATAGTTTGTATGCTAAAACCCGAAATTTCTATAATAAATATATGTGATATTATTAATTAGTGAATTAATTCCCTTATGATGAATAATCATATATATATATATATATTATATATATTATATATATATATATATATATACATATATATATCAGATGATGTAATTATCTGTGTTTGAGAACCCATCAAAGTGTTTCTATGTGAGAGAAATCGAGTGAAGTGGACCAGCCATGTTAAATTGCCTAGCAGCAGCGATTTTTTCTGTCTGCGCGGCATCGACCGCATCAGCTCGACCGCACAGCGGTCAGTGTATTATCTCAGGTTCCGGTCGACCGCACAGCGGTCAGAGTGTTTTCTCAGGTTCGGGTTCAAACGGGTTTGGGTCGGGTTTGTGAGTTGGTATATAGGCTAATGATCCGAGACAACCCTCTTTGCATCTGAAATTACTAACCCTAGCCCCCCTCTCTTCTCTAAAACCCTAATCCTCCTTGTTTGGTGATTTGGGAGAAGTTCTTGAGGATTTGCAGCAGTTTTTGGTGGGATTCAGCGAAGGGAAAGGTTCTCCTTCAGATCCAGAGATCCATTGCTCACCTGAGGCGAGTATCATCTCACCCAATCCCTCACCCCTATTTTTCTATGGTTTTCTTTTGATTTTTATGAGTTTTTGATGAGCCCAAATGGTATTTTCGTATAAAATTGAGTTCTCTATAATATGGATTACAAGAATCAATGGTTTTGGGTTATAAAAGTTCACCAATGTTTTGTTTAATAAAGATCTAGATCTGAAATTTGCCTAAACAAGAGATAAATCATTTTTACTGTTTTTGAAACGTTTTTGATTTGTTTCTCATGCATTTAGAATATTGGAAATGTAGATTTCAGGCTTGGGATTAGCTGTTTACCTTCTGTAGTATTTTTGAAACATTAGAACTCCTGTTATCGTAGAGAAATGTCAAATTTCATTTCAGGTTTCGAGCTGATAGAAACCCAGATTTGGGTTTCTGTCCGCTTGGCGGTCGACCGGCGCGGTCGACCGCTGAGCTCGCTGTAGGGGCAGAAATAGTCTGCGGTCGACCGCACCGGTCGACCGCGACGTTCTGTCGGTCGACCGAGATGCCGCAACGGTCGACTGCCGGGCTCGTATCAGAGTGCGGTAGATCGAGTCGGTCGACCGCCGCACTGTCTGTTGCAAATCCCTGTATTGTGTATTTTTGAGCATTTTACTCATGTTCGAGTGTTTGCCTGGATTATCTGACTTTGGTTTTTTTTTACTCATGTTCGAGGGTCGCCTGGACTAACTGACCTTGGTATTTAGTCTCACTATCTATTTCATGCATGATAGATGACCTGAGGGCATGGTTTGGGGACTTACACACTGTTTGAGTGTGAATTGATATAAGTAGACTTCACTATATACATCATAGCGATATTTTACTATGCCTTAGTCCTCGTGTTGGACTATAATCCATAGAAGTCCTCGTGTTGGACTATAATCCATTTCAGTCCTCGTGTTGGACACTTGCCACTTATTCCATGAGTTTGGAAACTACAATATATAGTTCCTGTTTCGGACATAGTTCTTAACCCTGCATATGACTATTTTACGGCAGTTCACGACATGATAATTATGTAGATTTTGACATAACACTTATGTAGGTTTTGACATGATATTCATGTAAGTAATAACATGATACTCATGTTGGCTATGTCACAGCACTGTATTTATGCTCTGGTGTTTGTCGTATTTCTTTTATTATTGTTACTGTACTAGAACCTTGGGTTTGGTATTTAGGGGTTTACAATTTGAGATGTAAGGTATATACATGAGGGTTTCCTTGTTTGGATTATTTCGCTCGACGTACCTATGCTCGTGTTGTAAATTTCTAAATACTAAAACCCTCTTTAGTAAGATCAATGATTTTTGATCTATTATGTATTATCTGTATTTTCTTATACAACGAGCCCTGTTCCCTTGGGGTTGGTTGTGATGTTACTCGCTAGCGCTTTGACGCTCGTTGTTCCTCCCCCTTTCAGGTAACGAGCCAGGAGCCCGGAGAGTCGTAGACTGATGGCGATGCATTTTAGCTTCAGCCGTCTCTTTAGTTATATTTTCTTTTGGAGTTCCACAGTAGATTTCTGTTAGGCATTTGAGAGTCTTATTCTAGAAGTTGTAAAGGCGGTGTTGAGACTTGTTGAGTATTCCAGTTTATCTACTCAGATCTTGACTATGTATTTCTGTTCGTTGGATGATGAGACATTAAGTTGATTATTATCATTTCATCAGTCTTCTTGTATTATCTTTTACTTGCTTTTGTACCTACACCTGTTGTTGACTCTACTAGATAGATGTTAATTGTGATGATGAAACATGTTGTTGCATGGTATGGTGCATGGCAGGTTTGACATTCTTGGTTTCACCTTGGACTGCAGCCTTGTGTGAACCCAGGAGCGTCACATTGTATCTTTTATTAAGTCTATAAAATCAGTTTATAAAGTTTTCAAAACATGGTTTAGTCAAAATGGCAAAACAAGTGTTGTTGAGTTTTTATGTTTTGGACTAGTTTTGAAAAAAAATGAGTTTTCACAAATGTGAAGTACAATTCCAAAAATTCTTTTTGTAATATGTTCATTTACATGTTTACAATGATTTCCCAAAGTTTTATATTTTTTAGAATTTATTTTCTATTTTTAAAGGTACTTCAAAATCAATTTTACTATTCAAATTAGGCTGATACAGTGTTATCAGTCGACTAATAAATATGTTCAGTCAACTGAAGAAATCGTCTGGAATAATAAAAGTTTATTTTTTGTTTTGGTTGACTGACCAGTCGACTGATAAGGTCATCAGTCGACTGATAAGGTCGTCAGTCGACTGATGAGCTGGAAAATACCTCTAACGGTCAGCTCATCAGTCGACTGATGAAAGTCGTCAGTCGACTGATGCTGTAACGGTTAGTTTTTTCTAGCATGTTCTAGTTTTGGATTTTTGGTCTTTTTTCTATGTTTTGCTTGTGTTTTGGGGTCTCTATAAATACCCCTCATACCACAGACCAAAAATTATTCAAGAAAGTTTTTAAAAAAGTTTTAAAAGGGTGTTTAAGTTTTGTTTAAGTTTGTTTAAGAGTTTGTTTGTGAAGTAACTTTCACAAGAGCTTGGAGAGATCATCTATTGATGTTTGAGCATTCAACTCTTCTTCTTCTCTCTCTTGTTATCAATAGAGAAGTTTTTCTAAACTCTTATTTAGCTATTTATTTGTTTGTTTTTCATTTCCTTAAATCTAGATTTATTTGAGTTTAGTTTGTTTTATTAAATCTCATTGTTACACACACTCACTTGAGCTTTTAGTATTTACATATATAGTATAATTAGGGTTGTGAGATATTGTAACTTTGAGTTATGCTTAATTGAGTTCTCACATTCTTTAGAGAACAATCATTGTATTGTGAGCTATTATTGTGAGGTTCACTTTGTATTACACTAGTACACCAAGAGGAGTATGTGGTGAGAGACGGGGTCATCCCAAGAGGAGTGGGGTAGATGATAATGCGTAAAGAGAGGTTGTAATTCCTAACACTTGAGGGAGACACGAGCTAGAGACCAACACTTGATGTGGTAGTTAGTGTAGTTACATTGTAAGAGATTGTAAAGTTTTCGATGAACTAGAAAACCTAGTGTGAGGTGTAAACGTTATTCGGATGAGTGTAGAAAACCTGGTTGTGATAGTGGAGATCTCCACGAGGTGAGGATCGGAGACGTAGGTCATGGGACCGAACTCCGTGATCATATCATTTGTTTGTGATTGTATTGGTGCACTTATTTTTGTGTTTATATCTTATATCGCCTTTGTCTATTGCTTATTGTTTATATTCCCACTATCTTATTCATGATCATATTGTGTATTTGTATTGTTTATTTGCGCACTATCACTCTTGTTTGTTTATTGTTTATTTTATCCTTGTGTTAGTTTCTTATCCTTGCATATATATTTTATGGCATATCTTTTTGCAAGAATATTTGTTAATTAGTTTTATTTGGCATTAAATCGGATCAGATTAGCATAAACCCTATTCACCCCCTCTAGGGTTATTTTCTAGTGACATTAGGGTGTTTTCAATATTGACAAGCCATTCCGGGTATTATACTTCCCGAATGAAACTAGCTCTAAGGATCCGTTTGACTTCATCAGCGCTCGCCTTCTATCTTTCAGGGCCGATATGTCTCTTCTTTTATTGAACTGTCTTTGTGTGCCGATCAATTACGAGCTTGTGGTTTTCCGTTTGGGGGGGGGGGGGATCCCTAGCATATCTTTAGGTCCCTTGGCAAATACATTGGTGTTTGCCAGCAAAAACTCAATCAAAGTTCTCCATAGGGGCTCTATGAGGCTGGATCCAATCTTGAGCATCTTTTCGCCTTCTTAGTCAATCGGTACTTCCTATAGCACTTCAACTAGAGTTTATTGGGTGTAAAAATTGACTTCTCATTTGAGGGTCGATTATATTTATGAGATTACCTTATTACAAACTACAATCAATATTTACAACAGAGAAGAAGGAAATAGCCCTCCTTGTTTAACATGGGTTCGTTGGTAGCGGTAGGACGCCTCCCTCGGTGCTCGCACCGAGTTTGCTTCCCTTGGACGATTCGATCGAAGTTGTGGTTGGAGCCTCAGTACGCAGTAGAGGCTCTGGAGCGATTGAGATCGACTATACCCGAGCTTGAAAAATATCAAAGTCACGAGCTTGGAGAGAGTTACAATGCAAGCGTTTGTAGAGAGCTAATGAGCCTCAAATCTGAGGGTTCAGATTGAGTCTACTTCAACAATCTAAGCAAGGAGCTAGGAATGTTCTACCAAGCAAGTGAGCCCCAAAACAAGTCTCTGATTGAAGAGCCTTATTAATAGCAATGCTAAGTCCCAGCCAATCAACCACCAACCTCAGTCTCTGATTGAAGAGCCTTGAGTATGAAAATCTCCAACCTCCTTCACGTTAGATGAAGATGGCTTTAAATAGGCAAGGGATGACATGAGCCATCTCTTGATTTGTTGGATATGACCACCAATGGGTGAGGGGTACCATGCCCAATCCTAGCTGTAGGATGTGACTACTATAAGGGTGATGAGAGTCATGCTTCATCATCACCCACGACGTGGAAAGTGATTAGGCCTACTCCCACAAGCAAGCAACCCACTTGCATTGCTTAGGAAATGCTAGCAAAGATACGGGCAAGCTCGCGAGCTGTCTGAATGCTCAGGCGAGTTTGCAGGTGAGCTTAGCGAACAGGCGGGGTTGGCTGACAGGCCCCTCCAACGTGTGAGCTGACATTCGTTAGCAAGTGTATTTCGTGCAGGCGAACTCCCTGCAAGCATGCTTGGATCATGTGGACGAGTGAAGCATTCAAGCGAGGTTAAACTCATACTGGCGAGTAGAATGTTTTGACGAGCTTGATTCATGCGGGCGAGTCAAGCTAACAGGCGATGCTTGAGCTCCATGAGCGAGCTCAATAAACAGGTGGGATCGAACCCTACGGGCATGCTTAATAGTACAAGGAGAGGTTGAGTTCTATAGGTGAACTTACCAATTGGGAGTGGTTGAGCTCTATGGGCGATCTCAATAAACATGAGAGATTGAGCTCTACGGGTAAGGTCGATAGGAAGACAAGGTTGAGCTCTAAGGGCGAGCTCAACAGACAGGCTAGGTTAAGATCCACAGGTGAGTTCAATAAGGGGGTGAAGTTGAGATCTACGGGCGAGGTCAATAAATAGGTGAGGTTGAGCTCTACGGGATAGCTCAACAAGCAAGCGGGGTTAAACTCTACGGGTGAGCTCAACAAACAGGAGAGGTTAAGCTCTATAGGCAAGCTCAACAAGGTGGCGATTGGTACTGCGGGTGAGCTTAATAAACATGAGATGCTTGGCTTGTACAGGCGAGCAGAACGTGTTGGCGAGCTTGCTTGTGCTTGCAGGCGAGATTTGTTGGGCTCGCTAAATGCAGATGAGCCCAAGCTATTTGTAGGCGAGGCCAGACACTTAGGCAATTTTCACTACCTACATGACCCCCTTTAAAGTTTACAGACCTAAATTAGGTTGAATGTGGTCTAGAACACTTTGAATGAAAAGGCTCATTGTTTCCTGGTTTGAGCCAATTTGAGCCCCTTGGGTTGAGTTGAGCCCTTCAAGTGAGCTCGATGCAGTGTAAGCGAGCTCACGTCTTCAAGTGAGCTCAAACCGTTGGCAGGCAAGCTCAAGCATCATGTGAGCTCAAGAGGGTTGTGGATGAGCCACGTGTTTGCTCTCGAGCTAAGGTGACTCGGGTACGTCAGTTGAGGCATCATAGGCATGTCAGACTACGTTAAACATGGTCTGATGGGGATGCCTCGTCTTCACGCGCTTGATCTGAACCGTTGGTTCAGCGTCGTTGTCAATCTCAACTGTCGCTTTGATGAGAGATCGTTCCTAAATCACCAGATCTTGTCTGTTCATGTAGAATTCTGAACGTCCCGCCTTGCTCATAGTCGTTCGATTTGAACTGTCGAATCAAACTGTCTGTGGGTGATTCAAACCGCTCGCCTCATTAGAGCTAATGAATCTTGACCGTTGAGATTTCACATATATATCTTTTATCTCCTTTGTACACTTATCGCTTTCTACACCTCATGTTCATACTTCCCTCTTGTTGGCTGAACATTTAGGATTTTTAGCAAACCCTCAGCTATCAACGGGTTTGATATGTATTTACCAATTACTGTTTGAATTGGGCTAGCCGTAATATTCCCCTCAGTACGAAGAGTTATCGAAAAGTTTCTTTTAGACTTAATGTTAAAATTTCTTTCCTACCCGTAGTCGTTCGAGGCGTCAGTTTGAGTTAATTATGATCGTTAACTCTTAATTAGTTTGGGCTATGTCATTAAATGTAACAACTTAGCCCGAAATGACCGATCACTTACATGAGTGATCGGGAGGGTCCGAATAATGACTCATCGCTTGGTAGGTCTCCATTCAGGAATCGATAAGTCATACTGCTTGGTGGGCTATTATCGATGAACAACATCATTTACAGGAATGACGGTGTTGGGAAAATCAAATTGTCTAGGGACGTATGAGTGTGACGATTGATTGATATAGAAGTCATCGCATAGTAGGCTACTACCCATCGATAGTTCTAAGAATATTAGAATGCTCGGAATGGATCAGATCATTCAGGGAAGTATGAGTGTGATGACTGATCAGATAACGCCATTTGCGAGAATGACGAAGTTGACTATCAGAGGTAATCGTTAACATGATAGGATTATCACGATTGGAGCAACTTTGAGGACCTACCATCCTATTGAAGAGGATTGGTAAGTAGATTTTGATCAGAGGTTTGATGTTAACATGAAGGGATTGTTTGTTGTGATTTGAGCAACTCTGTGGGCTTACCATCCTATTGAAAAGGATTGGTAGGCTGATTTGTGAGAGGTGGTTGTTAATGCGACAGTGGGAGTTCGTCCCATCGTCCCATTGGAGAGGATCGATAGAGGAAAATTTAGAGGATACTATCAGAGATAATAGTTAACTTGATAGTTTTACAAGATCCTTCATCCAATTGAATAAGACTGATGGAGAAATGACTATCAGAGGTGGCAGTTAACTTAATAGTTGTAGGGACCCGCCATCTTATTGGAAAGGATTGGTGAGGGAACTTGGTTTTGGTCCTAACTATAAGAAGTTTGACCAAGTGGGAGATTTGGGACGATCCTAACTGTTCAAAGTTTTAGTCGTCCATTTTAAAAGCGGACCTCTCATTCTAGGAAGGAATCGAGAGGGGAATTTGGCTCTGGTTCTTACTATAGAAAGGTTTGATCGTGTAAGAGTTGTAAGGAGCAGTTTAGCCTCATGCACTAATGGGAGGAAAGAAGGAAAAATTTAGCCTCATGCACCAGTGGGAGGAAAGAAGGAGCAGTTTAGCCTCATGCACTAGTGGGAGGAAAGAAAGAGCAATTTAGCCTCATGTAGGAGTAGGAGGATAGAAGGAGAGGTTTAGCCCCATGCACCAGTAGGAGGATAGAATTTAGCCTCATGTAGGAGTAGGAGGATAGAAGGAGAGGTTTAGCCCCATGCACCAGTAGGAGGATAGAAAGAGCAGTTTAGCCTCATGCACTAGTAGGAGGAAAGAAGGAGCAGTTTAGCCTCATACACTAGTGGGAGGAGAGAAGGAGCAGTTTAGCTTCATGCACCAGTGGGAGGAAAGAAGAAGCAGTTTAGCCTCATGCACCAATAGGAGGAAAGAAGGAGCAGTTTAGCCTCATGCACCAGTGGGAGGAAAGAACGAGTAGTTTGGCCTCATCCACCAGTGGGAGGAAAGAATGAGCATTTTAGCCTCATGCACTAATAGGAGGATAGAAGGAGAAATTTAGCCTCATGCACTAGGGGAGGGAAGAAGGAGCAATTTAGCCTCATGCACCAGTGTGAGGAAAAAGAGAAGAAGTTTATACTCATATATTTATCGGAGTGTAGTATGTTGGAAGAAGAATAAGGATAGTAGTTCTTCAAGAATTTGTCATTGATAGGCATTATAATCTTATCTCCATTTGGTTTGACGAGGCGATATGCTCCATTCGAATAGACTGTTTCTATTATAAATAGATATTCTCATTTGGGTTGGAACTTACCTTTCTTCTTGGAGTTGAGGATCATGGGTCACTAAACTTCAAGGACCAACTCTCCTTAGAGATTCGGGTTTGATATAACTTAATATGCTACTGAGCTTCAAGTCGCTTTTCATCTAGAGCCTTGAGCTCGGTGAGACGCCGTTGATGACTTTCTTCAGTCGTCATCCTCGTTGCAACTGTGATGCATAGGGACAAAATCTGAATTTAGAGTGGCAACACGACCTCACAACCGTATACCAATGAGTAAGGTGTGGTGTTGTTCGGGGTGCGAACTGTGGTCCGAGACGCCCATAAGCTTTCACCTAGCTTCTCTTCCCAATTGCACTTGCTATTGGAGGTCGGCTTGGTCAAGATCTTGATGATCATTTAATTAAAAGCCTCGGCTAATCCGTTTGCCGAGGGATTATAAGCCGTGAATGCCAGGTTCTGTATTCTAAATTTGTCATAGAACTGAGTGAAGCCATGACTCATGAATTATGATGCGTTGTCATGAATGATAAGCCTCGGGACGCCATATCGGTAGATAACGCGATGCTTGATGAACTTGATCACATCGCTGGTTTTGACTTCTTTTAAAGAGACATCTTCGGCCCACTTGGAGAAGTAGTTGGTCATCGTAATGATGAATCGATAACCTTTGGCCGATGGAAGAGATATCGGTTCGACGATATCCACCCCCCATGTCTCAAACGGCTACATAGTTGTCGTTGGATGCAAGTCTTTGGGTGGTTTGTGCATGTAATTAGCACGGATTCGACACGCATGGTAACTCTTGGCGTAAGCAATAGCGTCGTTGATCATTTTGGGCCAATAGTAGCTGATTCTTCGCATGTGATCCCAGAGCTTGGATCCGGGTTGGTGAGTGTCGCAAGTGCCGTTATAGGCTTCCTACAGGGCTTCTTGTGCTTCCGTCATTGAGAGACATCGAAGCAGCATGCTGTCGTACAATCTACGATACAATGTCTTTATAGTGGCATCGTAGTAGAATCTTAGTGTACGCCTACGAACAGAATCTTGCTCCTTGACGTCTTCAGGTAGTATACCATATAGGACATAGTCGATAATTAGGAAGTGACAATCTCTTGACTCGAATTGGCCTGAAACTTAGTGAGTTGCATTCACCTCCAGGGTATCCTCCGGTTGGTAGAGTTATCGGTTTGTGATGGTGGTGTGTTCGCTCATCCTGAGCGGCTGGGCTAGGTTTGCTACCAATGACGCCAATGCGTATGTATGCGTGTTCTTGGAATGAAGCACGTGCTTGATGTGAAAGTTGTTGAATGATTCGGCTAGCTTGATAGACGCTTGGTGAAATAGAATCAAGTCATCATTTCTGACATCATATTCTCCCGTCATCTGTCTGACGATGAGCTGAGAGTCACCGTAGGCTTCAAAGTGCTTCACCCCCAATTCCTTAGCCAAGTCGAGTCTGATGAGCAGCGCATTGTACTCAGCTATATTATTGGTACATGGCCCAGTCAATGAGAAAGCGTAAAGTAATACATGGTTTTGTGGAGAAACTAAGACCACCCTCACAACTACGATGATAGACCCGCCAGTGCCCACGTGAGAAGCGCTGTCGAAGTATAGTCACCAGACTTATTCTTGTGAGGTAGCATTGACCTCGTGGGTTTTGTCTGGCATGTCTTCAAACAAGTCGGCCTTCGACTCGAGTGGGTGACTAGCCATGAGATCATAGATTGCCTGTCCTTTGACAAACTTCTGTGGTAGGAAGTGGATGTCATATTAAGACAGCAGGAGTGCCCACCTTGCGAGGCGCCGGTTCAAGGACCCAGGCTGTGTCATGAAGACTCAAATAGGGTTCATCAGAGAGATGACATGAATGGTTTGACCGACCAAGTAGTGTCATATTTTTTTAATTATGAACATTAGGACTAGACATTCCTTTTCGACCATGGGGTATCATCATTTGGCTCCTTGTAGGGTCCTACTCAGGTAGTAGATGCCTTGCTCATGGTCGACATTGTCGTTCTGTGTTATGAGGGCATCGAGAGAATGCTACATTACCCTCACATAGATCATGAAGGGTTTGCCTGAGATCGGGGCCGCCGGGATTGGTGAATTTGAGAGGTAGCTCTTGATCTCATTGAAAGCTTGTTGGTAAGGCTTGTCCCATACGAAGGAAATACCTTTCTTCATCAGTTTGGAGAAGGGTTGGTACTTACCTGAAAGATTTGCGATGAATCTTCGGATGTAGGCCAAACGTTATTGTAGTCCCCTCAACTCCCTAAGATTTTTGGGTGGTTGGAGTTCTTGGATAGCTCACATTTTGTCGGGGTCAATGTGAATCCCCTTTGTCGTGATAACGAATCCCAGGAACTTACCACTCGTCATACCTAAGAATGACTTTGTAGGGTTTATCTTTAGTTGATGGGAGCGCATAAGGTCAAACACGACTCTCAGGTCTTGAAGGTGCTCGTCCTTGTTGCGGCTCTTCACGACCAGGTCATCCATGTAGCATTCAACTGTTTTTCATAGATGATCTTGGAAGATGGTGCTCATGGCGCATTGATAGTGTTAGCCTCATGTTTATGACCCTATTCCCTAATCTTGTTTTGATGATTACAAACAATTCCTAGCAACGTGTGTCAAGTATTTGTATTTGTTTTGTTAGGTAATCTACACAAATATTCACGTCGGAGGTTGGATAGAATTACGCCACAACAATCATATCAAATGGAGGTTGGCGGAAATAGTAGAGTGAAGTAATGCAATTCAAGTTAAAGATTCAAGTTCAAGCTTCATTCCCAAGTGTACTAAGTCGAGCTTATTAAAGACCTATAGCTTGGGTAATCTAGTTTAGGAGTTTATATTATGTGTGTTTAGTACTTTAAGCTCAATATCATATACACGCACATTTTATTAGTTTTTATGTATATATATATATAT
>NC_033796.1:71323443-71338274 GCF_001876935.1 Asparagus officinalis
TCTGCGGTCGGCCGGAGTGGTCGTGGCGGTTGACCGCCAATTGTCCAGAGACTTTACTCTGTTCATTAGCCTTTTGCAGTTGACCGGCCATGATGCTACGGTCGACCGCTAATGTTACCATTGCACAGTAACGGGTAGTTTCTAGTTTTGTTTTCTTATGGGTTTTTGGTCATTTTGTGTAGGTTTTGGCTGATGTTTTGGATTGTTATAAATACCTCATTGCATTTATCATTCTCACCAACCAAGAGAAATGTTTTAAAAGAGTTTACAAGTTTGTTTAAGGGTTTTAAGTTTTGTTTAAAAAGTTTTTAAGCATTTTACAAGTTTGGTTTTGTGAAGAGAATTTCAAAAGAGCTTGAGGAGATCATCCTTTGGTGTTTGAGCATTCAACTCTTCTCCCTCTCTCTTGTTATCGATAGAGAAGTTTTTCTAAACTCTATTTCTTGCTATTTATTGTTTTGTTCATATTTTCCATAAGCTGGATTTTAATTAAGTTTAGACTTGTTTTGAATATATCTCTTTATTCATACACAACCATTGAGCTTTTATTGTATTTGCATACTTAGTATAATTTGGGGTTGTGGGTTTGTGACTTAAAGTGTGAGCTTAATTGTGTTCTCATCCAAATTAGAGAACAACCATTTGTTGTAGAGAGCCTAATTGTGGGATACACTTTGTAATACACTTGTACATCAAGAGGAGTGTGTGGTGAGAGATGAGGTCATCCTAAGAGGAGTGGCGTCTATAGTAAAGTCTAGGAAGAGGCTGTAGATCTGAGCACTTGAGGGAGACACGGGCTAGAGACTAACACTTAGAGGGTGTAGAGTGTGTTTGTAAGAGTATTGATTATAAAGTTTTTAGTGAGCTAGAAAATTAAGTGTGAGGTGTATACGTTATTCGGGTGAGCGTTGAAAACCTGGTTGTGTAGTGGATTTCTCCCCGGGAGTGGGGAACGGAGACGTAGGACAGAAGGTCCGAACTCCGTGATCATTTGCTTGTATTTGAGTTTTCTTTAGCGTATTTATTTTTTTGTTTATATTATATCGCCATTGTCTATTACTCTTTGTGTATATTGCCCTATCACATTTATAGTTTGTTCATTTTACCATTTGTTTATATTACTTATCCTTGCATATATCTTGTTGCATATCTAATTTGCTAGGATATTTGTTAATTAGTTTTAATTAGTATAAATCAGATTAGATTAGTATAAGACCCTATTCATCCCCCTCTAGGGTTCTTTCCTAGTGACATTAGGGGCTAACAAATAGGTTGCGTCGGCGTTCTTGAGCCCGAAGGGCATGACTGTTACACAGTACACCCCTATTGGAGCTCTAAAGGAAGTATGCTTCTCGTCCTCAGGGTGCATCTTGATCTGATTATATCCTGAGAATCCATCCATGAAGTTCATCCTCTCGAAACCACAAGTGTTGTCGATGATGACATCCATGATGGGCAATGGGAATTCATCCTTTGGACATACAGCGTTGAGGTCCCTAAAGTCAATGCAGATGTGAATCTTGTTGTTCTCCTTTAGGACTGGAACAATGTTAGCCACCCAATCAGGGTGTTGCTCCTCTATGATGAAGCTTGACTCGATCAACTTCTTCACTTCGGCTTCGATCGCCTCCATGATTTGTGGACGAAATTATCTCTGCTGCTGTTTGATGGGTTTGGCGTCTGAGCCGATGTTGAGGCGATGCATGGTGATCTATGGATCAAGACTGGGCATGTCCTTATAATTCCATACGAAGACTGTAGGTAGTAAAAATTACCTTTGTAGATAAGCCTGAAATCCGCCTGCATATTCGGGTCGCCCGCGCAACGTGAAAACTAGTCTCACATGTGTGCTTGACTCGCCAACACGAGCCATGACCACACAATCACCAAATTTTCCCACACAGCTGGCGATCCACCAGGTGATCAGAAACTCACCTGCACACTTGACGAACCTGCCTGTGTGCCCAGACGATCAGCCGGGCGATCAACATTCTAACCACAGACTCGTCAGGGTACTTGGCGGCCGTAATATTACGTCCAGGGATGGGCCTTCCCATTTCCCACGGCGTGAAGGGAAGGAGCACAGTACTCCAAGCCCATCAAGCAGCCGTCCACAGTACGAATGACCAGTCAAACCCATGCAATCGCCAAACTCGCTTGCATGCTTGACTCACCCGCACGAGTCAAGATCATCCAAGTGATTGAAATTCGCCTGCTTACTCAACTTACCTGCATGAGTCAAGAGCCGAATTTTCCCGCGATAGACGAACTCGCCAAATTCGCCAGAGTACCTGGCGGACGCAATATCATGTACAGGGATGGGCCTTCCCAGTTCCCACAACGTGAAGAGAAGGAGCACAGTACTCCGAACATATAAAGTAGTCATCCACAGTGCAAACGACTAGTCGAATACACGATGTCGCTACACTCACCTACACACTTGACTCACCCGCACACTTGACTCGCCCGCACGAGTTAAGTTTACTCAAGAGCCGAATTCGCCTGCGATCGGTAAACTCGCCAGACTCGCCAGAGTACCTAGTGGCCGCAACATCACGTACAGGGATGGGCCTTCCCATTTCCCACGACGTAAAGGGGAGGAGTACAGTGATCTGAGCCCATCACGTGGCCGTTCACCGTACAAGTGAGAAGCATGGTATCTCCCAAAAGTACATGGTCACATCCCATGATTCAAGGGAGCGACCACACCGTCTCTCCTCTATTTAAGAGCCTCTCCTGGCTACAAGAAGGAGGTTCATAGTTAATTGATTAATCCAATCAGTTAGTCGGACCGGTAGCTCTCAACTCTTGACTGAGTTAACGACAGGCTCTTTGCATGGTCTTTGCATTGTAGCATCTTCCCCTAGCTTCGGGCCCTGACCGCCACCGAACTCGAAAACTCGATCTCGACCAACATGTGTAGCATCTTCCCCTAGCTTCGGGCCCTGACCGCCACCGAACTCGAAAACTCGATCTCGACCAACATGAGCTTCTACTGTGTACCGAAGCTCACCAGCAACCTAGATCGAATCATCCAAGGGAAGCAACTCGATCGGTGCGAGAACCAAGCGAGGCGTCCTATCGCTACCAAAGTCCCCACATTAAACAAGGAGGGCCTACCCTTCGTTTCTGTTATAATTTCGATTCATTAGTTTGTAATAAGCTATTCTTATTAATACAAATGATACCCCCATTTTGGGAAATCAAAATTTACACCTATAGAAGATGGCGACCGCAGTAGGAGAAGCTATTTCCTCAACCGAAATGGTGGTAGCGCAGTTCGACAAGGTTGCAGTCGGAACGACCGTGGAGTCCTAAGAAATCAAGTTCGACCAAGCCAGGTATGAAGAGTACTTGTCTTCATCCTCCACGACCGTGGAGTCCTAAGAAATCAAGTTCGACCAAGCCAGGTATGAAGAGTACTTGTCTTCATCCTCCTTTGGTGGTAATGCGTCTCGCAAACGCCATAGAGTCGTGCGTAGAGGCCGACCTCAAACGGTCAAAGCCTCTACGCCTGAGGACTCTATCCGAGTCACGTCAGGGGAGCCTATTCCCTCCAAATTGATCAACGCTAAGCCAGAGGTCAAGAACACAGGGCAAAGGGCTGTCAGATGGGTTGCCAAATGACCCTTACGGACCCCCGCTCAAAAAAAGATGGTGGTTCATCTTGGCGCAGACCACTCCGTCACGATCTGCACGGACGCACCTCTCTCTAGAAGAGCCCGTCAGCGGCGATGACAAGTACTCGCTTAACAGGAGGCCCGAACCTTCGCCTTCTACGACGGCCTGAATTATTATCCGGGTCTAAAAAACAACCCTCTCGACACTGGTGGGCTCGCCAATCAGGTGAACCTTTGCGTCCAGGCAGAATTTGCTTTGGTTGTAATATCTCCTGTTTCGGCAGGTCCGATATTTCGGGCAAACTTGACCGTTCGGGCGAGCTAGTCAAAGTGGGCAAGCCTGGCCCCTCAAGCGGACTCCGTTTCTTAGGTCATATTCCTGATACAAACAGGCTGCCCGGAGTAGGCAAGTCCACTTGACGGGTAAACGTGGTGAGCGAATGAGCCTTAACGACAAAGGCAAAACAGTAGGAGATACCTCACCAACTTGCCTGCATGAACAAAATGTCGAAGTTCGCCCGCAAACAGGAGCTCGTCCAAGCACGAAGACTCGCCTATCAAGGTGAAACCGCCTAACTCCAACACCTAACCATTCCACCCAGTGTACGCAAGAGGGTTCATCCAAACCTCTCTCATGCGATCACGTAGCTATCCCTTCTGATGCTGAGGGTTGTCGCCAACCACCCATGGAAGATCTTCGGGGTTGCCTAACTCGCAAATGCATCATACGTGAGGTGAATCCTTAGTGTCACTGCTAAAGGCTTATCCAAACATTACTTGCCGATAAATGCATCATACGTGAGGTGAATCCTTAGTGTCACTGCTAAAGGCTTATCCAAACATTACTTGCCGATTGCCAGTGTATAGGAACAAAGAAGCCTTCGTTGTTTGAAAGGCTCACTTAACATCCTTCCCAACAGAGATCTTCTCGTCGAAGGCGTAGCCACCAAAGAAGATGCACCATCGATGGTTTAGAACTCTCGTCCGCTACTGTTAACATGACGAGGAAAGGTAAAAATGCACTTCCAGAGTCTCTAGATTTGGACTCCTTCCTACGGCCCAGTCAGCCGCTGGTTCAACACAAACGTGATGGTATATTCCTGCACACCCGCAGTCGTACGGGGGTAAACATTCCATTTGATTATGCCCTCCTAACGCCCCCTTTTAGTGGTGAAGAGGAAGCCTGCTCAGCGGCGGCCACATCCCAGACATCACACTCAAGTTACGGTGAGTCAGCAAGGGTGCACATGGCTGAAACCTCGAGTGATTAGACGATTGCTCAAAAGTTTGAAGAGCATCAGGTCGCCATCGAGTCCATAAAAGACATGTTGGAGTAACTGCTAAACAAAAATAAGAAAAAGAAGGTCACGCGTACCCCACTGAGGCCGACGGGAGGCAAGGAATGGGGACCAACTCCTAATCAGACGACTAAACAGGAGGATAATGCTAAACTCCTGTCAGATCACTCCTCGAAGTCATTGGCGGGAATGTCACGCTCCAGGGGTACTACCCGGGACAAGAGATTCGACGAGTTCCAAAACCAACTTAATGCCTTAAAGCTCCAACAAAACAAGAACAAACTGGGGGTGGTCAGGCCGTACCCTATCGAGTGGGATACGGTCCCCTACCCGGCAAAATTTGTTGGTAAGGGCTCCCCTTCATAGCATATTTACTACTTTATGGCTCAGACCGGATTCCTCACTAGGAACAACGCCATCCTCACCCGGCTACTCATTGGCACCCTCAAAGGGATAGCCTTTGAATGGTTCTGCAAATTGGAACCACGCTCTATTAAGTCATGGGCCGACACAGAAAGACTTTTCTTAGCCTGTTTCTTCGATGATGATACTGAGGTGTCAATGGCCACCCTCCTAGCCGAGAAGCAAAAGAAGTCAGAGTCGGTCAATGACTTTGTAAAGAGGTTCAGGAACCAATCAGTTCATTCCTGAGACCAAGTCTCCGAAGAGATGCTGATTGAGATGTGCCG
This sequence comes from Asparagus officinalis, assembly GCF_001876935.1. NCBI lineage: Eukaryota > Viridiplantae > Streptophyta > Magnoliopsida > Asparagales > Asparagaceae > Asparagus > Asparagus officinalis. Next base: position 71,329,051 of record NC_033796.1, read on the forward strand.
CAACAACCTTTCAATCCATATTCTGTCCAAGGTTGGCATAGTAGAAACCTGAACCTAGAAAGAATTCATTCGCCAGGGTGAGCAGGTCGAGAATATGATCAAGAGGCTCAAAGCCGAGGATCCCCACCCTAAAAAGGGAACTGCAGAACCAAGAGCGCCAAAGAATCCCCCTCGAGCTAGAGGAAAAGAGATCATCGCCGTTAACGTTGACTCTGCTCTGGCACCCAAACTGGCCCAAAGTCCGAAACCCAGGCCATTCGAACAACGTCCCCCGAGACAATACGACTTTAGGGAAGACCAAGTGGTAGCAACCCTCGACACACTCCTCAAGAGCAAGAGGATTAAGCTGTCGGAAGTGACCAAGCCTGAAGAGGCGAATAAAACCGATGAACCGGGCTACTACGCATATCACAGGTTACTCAGCCACCATACCTCCAAATGCTATATCCTCAAGGATAAGCTTCAAGCCCTATACGATGTGGGAGTTCTAAAAAAGGAGAGGGTACAGAAATAGGTGACCAAGAATATGATCAATCTGAGTTTTGGAAAAGATCTCCCAGATGTTCAAGCACTGGCGGGGGTAGTTCCCATCCCTAAAGCAATGCTGAAGATCACTAACGATGATCCTCACAATCAACGAGGAAAAGGTTTAGTACCCCAAACCTTATCATCAGGGCAAGTGATGTACCTCCTCGGCGATGAGCAATGGACTTCAAAGCCTTCAAGGAGGACCAAGGGTAAACCTTGCAATACCGTATCCATGATCCTAGATAAAGGCAAAATGATAGTAGCTACCCTCACCGACTTCGACGAGGACATAGCCACCCTAGCCACTAGGGCAGGAAGGGAATTCACCAAGAATTACCACGTCAGGACGGAGGAGCCGACGGGACCCTCCAGGCGACTACCTACAAAGACCCCTCAAGATTCTGAAGGGTGTAGCTCGAGTAACCAGCCTTTTAGGTTCAATTTACTCGCGCAGCTGAAGAACATCCCAGCCAAAATTACCATGTATGAACTCCTGCGTCTATCTAGACCCACTCGGAAGCTCTACAAGAGGCATTGGCCGACTCAGAGGTTTTCGCCACGCACTTCTCATCTACAAGGGAAGAAGACGCAGGAAAGAAGTGTTTACAATGCTATCAAGCCTCCGAACAGCAGGTCCCTTACATCACATTCACCCCTGAGGACATGCTAATCAAAAGCACTTCTCACGATTGACCCTTGTACTTCACGGGGTACATCAGTTCCTCCAGAGTGGATCGAATCCAAGTTGACCCAGGATCCGTGCTAAGCATTGTCCCCTTGAAGCTTATGTAATACTTAAGGGTCCTCAGAAGCGTCTTTCTGTGACAACCATAACCATCTTCGGGTTTAACGCCACTAGGACGAGGCTGTTCGGCAAGATCCGCCTAAAGTGCCGTATAGGCAACATGAAGACGGAGGTCACCTGCTACGTCATCGATGTTGAGCCTTCCTACAACATGCTGTTGGGATGGCCATGGATCCACAGCAACCGTATTATCCCATCCACATTACACCAATACCTAAAATACATGGATGACTACGATCGGGTGAAGACAGTAGTTGCTGACAAACAACCCTTCAAAGGAGTCGAGAACTACTTCATGGATTCGCTGCTTTACCAAGATTCTGACGAACCACCAATCGAGGAACTCGAGAGCGGTAATGAAGCAGATAGTGAACCGCTTTACCAAGATTCTGACGAACCACCAATCGAGGAACTCGAGAGCGGTAATGAAGCAGATAGTGAACCCGAATACGGTAATAGCCATGTCCTGAACGATTTCAAATCAATTGTAATCGGCTACGAAAGCCACAATGTAACCGACTCTGTCTAGGCGGAGGAGATTGTCTTGAATGAGAAGTTCAACTTTGCCTACTTGTCATCTTGCCCGACATCCGAGGATGACCTACCTAACGACCCAATGGCAAGGCACTACAGTGACCCGTCTTTACATATTCCTGTGTACCCATTGCAGACGGTAAAAATTACCACCGTGAATTTATCCACCCGCAAATCGGATCGCCCTCATGACCCAAAGTCACCTAGATTCGCCGATATGGTAGACTCGCCCTCATGAGCCAAAGTTATCAAGATTCGCCTGTATGATCGACTCGCCTGCATGAGTCAAGATCATCCAAATTCGAACGCTTACTCGACTCGCCTGCGGGAGTCGAGAGACAAATTCATACCTGACGACTGCTCCACTGCATACAGGGATGGGCTTTCCCCACTTCTCGTGATGTGAAGGGAGAAGGCACAGTACTCCAAGCCCGTCGAGTGGCCTCTCACAGTACGAATGATCAGACAGGCACCAAATCAGCCTGCACACTCATAAATGTAGTTCACCTCACCCGTCCAAATCGAGAGCTAGACCCGCCGGCACTCGGCGAGCTGTTCATACCCACTCGAGTACTGGGCACCCATTTCCCACTTCTCGTGATGTGAAGGGAGAGAGCACAGTATTCCAAGCCCGTCGAGTAGCCGCTCACAGTACGAGTGAGCGGACAGACGCCAGATCAACCTGCACCCTCATAAATGTAGTTCACCTCGCCTGTCCTAGTCAAGGTCTGGATTCGCCGGTATTCGGTGAGCTGGCCAAACGCACTTGAGTGTTGGGCAGCCGCTGTCTCACATACGAGGAGGGGCCTTTTCACTCCTACGTGACGTGATGTGAAACACAGCCCCTCGAATGACCGCTCATAGTACAGGTTAGCAGCAAGATACCTCTCAACAGTATATGGTCACATCCCATGATTCAAGGGGCGACCAAGCCGTCTCTCCTCTATTTAAGAGCCTCTTCCAGCCACAATGAAGAGGTTCGAAGGGTTCGAAGGTGTGGAGCATTCAGCATAGAGCGGTCCAATGTTTAGCAGCTCGCCCATAGTTAATTGCTTAATTCAATCAGTTAACCGAACCACTAGCTCTCGACCTCCGATCAGGTCGACGAAAAGCTCTTTGCATAACCTTTGCACTGCAGCGTCCCCTTCTAGTTCCGAGCCCTGATCATCATCGAACTAGGAGATTCGAACTCCACCAACCCGAGCCTCTACTGCGTACTGAAGCTCACCAGTAACCTCGATCGAACTGTCCAAGGGAAGCAGACTCGGTGCAAGAATCGAGCGAAGCATCCTGTAGCTACCGAAAGTCCCCACATTAAACAAGGAGGGCATTCCCTCTGCTTCTGTTGTAATTTCGATTAATTAGTTTGTAATAAGCTATTCACATCAATACAAAAAAAATTCCCTATTTTCGGGAGATCAAAATTTACACCTACAGAATATGGCGACCACAATGGGAGAAGCTGTTTCTTCAAACGAAATGGTGGTAGCTCAGTTCGACGAGGTTGCTATTAGGACAACTGTGGAGTCCCTAGAGATTGAGTTCGACCAAGCCAAGTACGAAGAGTACTTTTATTCCTCTTCCTCTGGTGGCAACGCATCCCGCAAGCGCCACCGAGTCGTGCGCAGAGGCTAACCTCAAACGGTCAAAGCCTCCGCGCCTGAAGGTTCCACCCGAGTCTCGACGGAGGGACCTGCTCCCTCCAAATCGATCAAGGCTAAGCTAGGGCGAAAGCCCACCAGATGGGTTGCCAAGCGGCCCTTACAGATACCCGCCCCGGAAAGAAAGGAAGTTCCTTCCGGCACAGACTGTACCGCCACAGCCCTCGCGGACACCCTTCTCTCTAGAAGAGCTCACCAGCGGTGATGGCAGGCACTCGCCAGACAAGAGGCCCAAGCCTTCGTCTCACATGACGGCTTGAACTATTACACGAGCCCGAAAAATGTTAGATGAGGGAGCAACTCGCCCGACACCGGAAGGCTCTCCAAATTAGGAGCGCCAACCAAGAAGGACGGGACCGCCCGCTCAGGTGGACTTCGCTTCTCAGGTCACATCCCTGACGTGAATAAACCACCCCGAGCGAGCGAACCAGCATGGGAAGACAAACCCTTGAGGGCAGGCGAGTCTTACCAAGACCCCTCGACGGATAAGCGTAACAAGCGGGAGAGCCTTGACCCAAAGGGTAAAGCGGTAGGCGATGCCTCGCAAACCCGCCCACACGATCTGCCTCGCAAACCCACCCACACGATCGAGGGGTTGAATCTCGCCCGCACGCTGGAGTTCGCCCGAACGCGAGGACTCGCCTGTCAAGGAAAGCTCGCCCAACTTTAACGCCCAGCCATCCTACCCAGTGTACATCAGGGGATGCATCTAAAACTCTCTCGTGCGGACACCCAGGCGATCCATCTGACGCCGGGGGTTGTTGCCAATCGCCCACGGAAGACCTCCGGGGTTACTTAACTCACAAACGCACCCTACGCAAGGCGAATCCTCAGTGCCACGGCGAGAGGCTCATCCAAACAATACTCGCTGACTGCCAATGTATAAGAACGGCAAAACCTTTGGCGTTCGAGAGGCTCTCTCGACAGCCTTCCTGACCGAGACCCTCTCGTCAAAGGCGTCATCACAAAAAAGGACGTGCCGCCGAAGATCGAGAACTCCCATCTGCTGTAATCAACATGACGGATAAGGGCAAGACCATCTTTTCTAGTTCTCACGATTTGGACTCTTTCCTGGGACCTAATCCTCCACTCGCCCAACGTGAGCGAGATGGTATATACCGACGCACTCGTAATCGCACGGGGGGTGAGTATTGGGTTTGATTATTCAACCTTAACACCTCCCTCCGACGGTGAAAATAAGGTTCACTCGGCAGCAGCTACGTCCCAGACATCGCACTCAAGTCAGGACGCACTGGCAAGGTTACACATGGCTGAACTCACCCATAAATAGGCGGTGACCCTAAGGCTCGAAGAACAACAGGCAACCATTGACTCTTTGAGAGAGATGTTGGAGCAGCTTCTGAACAAAAAGAAGAAGAAGAAAAGAACACAGCGCACCTTACCCCGGCATACAGGGGATAAGGAGTGGGTACCTCCCCATCATCCAGCGACCGAAACGGAAGATAATATCGATCCATCGTCCGATTTCTCTTCCAAGACATTGCTAGGAACGTCGCATACTGGGGGTAGCACTTGTGACAAGAGGTTCGACGAGTTCCAAAACTAGCTCAACGCGCTAAAGCTTCAGCAGAACATGAACAAGCTGGGGGTGGTCCGACCCTATCCTGTCGAGTGGGATATAGTCCCCTACCCGGCGAAGTTCAATCCAATTAGCTTGGTGCAATTCGACTGCAAGGGCTCACCCTCGTAACACATTTATTACTTCATGGCGCAGATCGGGTTCATTATGGGGAACGACGCTATTCTCACCCGGTTATTCATAGGCACCCTCAAGGGGGTGGCCTTTGAATGGTTCCGCAAGTTAGAACCTGGCTCTATCAAGTCATGGGCCGATGCCGAAAGACTCTTCTTGGCCCGCTTCTTCGACGACGACACAGAGGTGTCGATGGCCACCCTCCTCGCTAAAAAGCAACGGAAGTCGGAGTTGGTCAATGACTTTGTTAAGAGGTTCAGGAACCGATCGGTCCACTGTCGGGATCAAGTTTCCAAATCAACACTGATAGAGATGTGCCGCAACAATCTCTCAATCCATATTCTATCCAAGGTCGGCATGGTGGAAACCCAGACCTGGAAAGAATTTGTTCGCTAAGGCGAGCAGGTGGAAAATATGATCAAGAGGTTGGAGGCCGAAGAGCCGCAGCCCAAGAAGGGAGCTGTGGAACCGGCCATGCCAAAGAATCCCCCTCGAACAAGAGGAAAAGAGATCATGGCCGTCGACTCCACCCCGGTGCAAAAAACCACCCAAAGGCCGAAGCCTGGACAATTCGAGCAACGCCCCCCGTGGCAATACGACTTCAAAGAAGATCAGGTGGTGGCGACATTCAATACTCTGTTCAAGAGCAGTCGAATTAAATTGCCAGAAGCCACGAAGCCTGAGGAGGCGAACAAAACCAATGACCCCAGTTATTGTGCCTATCACAGATTCCTTGGCCACCACACGTCTAAGTGTTACATCCTTAAGGATAAGCTCCAAGCCCTCTACGATGCGAGAGTCCTAAAGAAGGAGAAGGTTCAAAAGAAAGTGACCACGAATATGGTCACCTTGAGCTTTGGGACGGGTCTCCCGGAGGTTCAGACTCCAGTAGGGATAATCCCTATCCCCAAGGCAATCCTAAAGGTCACTAATGACGATCCTCACAATCAAAGAGGAAAAGGGTTAGTACTGTAGATTTTGCCCTCAGGCCAGGTGATGTGGGTCCATCCGGACATCCTCAATGACGAGCAATGGACTGCAAAGCCCTCGAAAAAGGTTAAAGGAAAACCTTGCAACGTCGTCTCCGCTATCCTCTCCGCTATCCTGGGTGGAGATAAGACAATAATGGCCACCCCCACCGACTCTGAAGAGGAAATCTGAAGCGGAAACCACTGTCCTTGCCACAAGAGCAGGGAAGGAATTCACGAAAGAGTATCCTACGAGGGTGGAAAACCCGACAGGACCTCCCACGAAGCCAGCCACGGCAACCCCTCCAGAGCCAGATAGACCAAGCTCAAGCTGTCAACCTTTCCGATTCAAAGTACTCGCGTAGCTGAGGAGCATCCCCGCGCGCATTACCATGTACGACCTCCTGCGGCTATCCAGGCCTACCCGGGAAGCCCTACAAGAGGCGTTGGCCGACTCAGAGGCCTTCTCCACCCACTTCTCGGGGGAAGAGTATATATAACAGGAATGCGCGACATGTTGCCAAACCTCCGAAAGATGGGTCTCGTGCATCACTTTCACTCCTGAGGACATGCTCATCAAGAGCACATCTCATGACCGACCCTTGTACTTCACGGGGTACATCGGTTCATCAAAAGTGGATCGAATTCAGGTCGACTCAGGCTCTGCATTGAGCATTATCCCCCTGAAATTGATCAAACACCTAGGGATACCGCCAAAGTGTCTGCCCACGACTACCACGATTATCTTTGGTTTTAATGCCACGGGGACTCGTCCACTCGGCAAAATCCGCCTGAAATGTCAAAATCCTCCGAACCATCCTACAACGTGCTCTTAGGACGTCCGTGGATCCATGGCAACCGTATAGTCCCGTCCACGTTACACTAATGCTTGAAGTATGTGGATGATTACGAGTAAGTGAAGACGGTAGTGGCCGACAAACAACCTTTCAAGGGCATCGAAAACTACTTCACAGACTCTCTGCTATACCAAGACCACGACGAGCCACCGGTTGAAGAACTGGAGAGTGGCAACGAGGCAGATAGCGAACCTGAGTACGGCGATGTCCTAATCTTAAACGACTTCGAGTCGATTGTAATCGGTTACAAGAGTCACAATGTAACCAACGCTATTCAGGCGGAGGAGATTATCATGAATGAGAAGTCCAACTTTGCTTATTTGTCGTCTTGCTCCACATCCGAGGATGATGCGCCTAATAACCTAGTGTTAAAACTCAACTTTGCTTATTTGTCGTCTTGCTCCACATCCGAGGATGATGCGCCTAATAACCTAGTGTTAAAACTCCGTAGCGATCCCTCCCTGTACTTGCCCGTATGCTCGTCATATGTTGCGAAGGCCCAGCCGATCGAGTCGTCGCAAGTTGTACTTGTCGTGCCAGCCCGGAATAATTATCAAGAAGACATTATCTTTGGGCGTATTGACCGCCCCTTGCGTACGCTGTGGGATGAATCCGAAGACTAGGACCCCGTGCCTCAGTTTTCACAATACAGTCAAGTCACAAAGCGCATGATAAGCGACATGGGGTATGACCTCACTCGTTTAGAAGGCCTGAATTACGGCTGAGGGCGCAAGACGGTCATTCGACCCGCTTACATACCTAAAGGTAAACCCTCAAATTACTTCAACAAGACTCGGAGAGGTTTGGGCTACTCCTCTTCCTCATCGGATCTATTCTGTTATGTCAATGAGGATTCCGACTATGCGTGTTCGGTGGACCAATCGTCGACGACCTCGGCATGGGACTTCGATGTTAGCGTAAGGGACCTCTTCGACAACCTTACGGTCAACATGGCTGCAGTCGATCCCGCCGAAATGGCTGAGGATGAACAAGTCCCTCTTTACGACAAGACATGGGATCACCACGTTAACGCTTAGTGGAACAACCGCTTCAAGCAATGGGAACCACTGACCGAAGATGAAATCCTCCAGGTGAACATGGGTGATGAGGCGAACCCCAAACCGCTTCGAGTTTGCCTGCAGCGTGAACTCGCCTGTATTTGAGTTTAGCTTTCGATGCAAACTCGTCACCACTCGAGGAGTTTTGCCTATAGCATGAAATCGCCGGTGGTTATATAAGAAAGACACTGAATGGCGACATACGAAAAGGATATGTGCATAACGAGAAAGTACGAACTTCGCTAGATGCTTCTAAACAGTACATTTGAACAAAGTTATGACTTTGCAACCAAGAGAGTCATAATATTACATTCAAGAAGCAAAACATACACCCAGTTTTTAATACAATGCATTTGAACAAGTTGTGATTTCACAAACAAACAAGTCATGACATGGTTTCAAAAGCAAAGGCAAGCAGTATGTCTTAACACGGTCCTAGATCTGAAGTCCTAGTCTAACAAGCTAAAAGAAGTAAGTTCTTCTTTGACCGTAGCCACCCTTCTCGCGTGGTCCTCCCGAGCTTTGTCTTCAGCCTCCCTCTGAACCCGGTCTTCATAGTTTGACCTGGCAGCGGCATCTTCCTGGCGTAAGGCCTGGAGGCTTCGGGTTTCCTCCTCAGCAGTCTTGCTGACCTTTACGATCTCGGATTGAAGCCCCCTCAGAGTCGCCTCCGCCTGCTCTAGCTCAGCTCTCAGGCGAGATATGGTGGAAGTGAAGTCGCCTATCTGCTCTTTTAATGACTACTGCTGACCCACCCAGAAGGCGACGTTCGATTCCAGGTCGGCTATTTCTCTAGAGAGGACCTCCTACTCACAAGCCTCCCGACGCCTTATATGAGACTGGAAAGACTCCACATCAACCTCCGGACCTTCCCGTAGCAAGATCTCTAGCCTTACCAAGCGTGACTCTAGGAAAAGGAGCCTCTGCATGCAATGCGTAGCAATCCAGTTTTCGCCCAGCCGCCTGAGGTCAACCATGCGATCCAAGAGAGACTATTTGAAACCATTGTAGCTTCCCATGCCAAGACTGACAAGGGAAATCACCTGCTTCAAGGCATTCTCGAACTCTTCAAGGCGAGCCTGTAGGGACAAGGAATCCG
>NC_033796.1:71338328-71340044 GCF_001876935.1 Asparagus officinalis
TGGGGAATGGGGCCTGAGGCAGAAGAAGTTGCGGTACCCTCAGATTCGTTGTCAGAAATTAAAATGGGCTCAGCCGCATGCTCTTTAGCAGTCGGCACCTCTCCTTGGTCTGTGAAACATAGCAACAACACAGGAGAGAGTTAAACGAAGAGTACCTGCTCGACCCACGACCACATGAAAGTTGAGATGAAAGGATACCTTCAGCGACGGCGGCCTCAGTGGAGCCCGAAGAGGACGCCTCCTTCCTCTTCTTCGAAGCAACTCTTTTCACCTTCGGTGCCATTATGAGTACAACGAAAAGAAAACTTGGACTTCCTCTGAAGAAGACAACGAAGGAACTGCAACCTCTCTTAACAAGGGGTAGGGGCGTTAAATACTCTAATCCTAGGCGGTAATCTGCCACTCGATTGGACCTTTCAGGGCTAAACAGTCGAGAGTAACGTCGAACAATTCAGATCTCGCATGAACGGCCAGGATCTGGCAGTTTCTGGACACGATCTTCAGCCAACGGCCCAAATCGGGCACAAAAGACAAAGAGCCCCACTGCGCAGAAGACGAACGGCCAGGATCTGGTAGTTTCTGGACACGATCCTCAGATGCGAAACGATGTGCCCACGTCTTCTTGACTGACGTGCGCATGGATTAACACGTGGCCCACTGAAAGCGGAGCCCACCCAACGTCGAATTCGTTGTTTGGATTCCCGCGGGTCAAAACCAATTGGACTCGCATACCACTTTGGAACTCGAGTCAGTTTCGAATTCACTAGCGGACAAAATCCGCCTGCAAGTAAGACATGTTTGCAGCTGAAATTCTCCGACATCCAGAATCCTACTGCAGTTAGGATTCTCTTATGGCCACACTCTGACTAATGCATGTTAAAAAGAATGGAGCGCGCACAAAAGTAATAGTGACTGGAAATAAAAGGATAATTTCATTTATAAAAAAGAAATCCTATTACAACGGGGAATAAAAGGCAAATTACAAAGCTCTCAGCCGTAACTCCGCCTCACGAATCTCCCTGGCATGACGAAGCTCGAGCCCCCTCAGGATCTCTTGGCGGAGATCTTCCTCTGTGCGTGAGACCAAGTCTTGGACGGTATCTTTAGCCTCCTAGAGGGCTCAGTCCTTTTCCTCAATGGAACCAGCGACCAGTTGCCGACGAGACTCGATATCCTCCAACTCCTTTACCAGCTGTTCACGAGCCTTCTCTTGAATGGCTAGGGAGGCTGCGCATTAGCAATGACTTGCTTCAGCTTCCCTATCTCTGAAGACAGGTGAGAAAGGCGGCTGTCGGCCTTCTGTTGCTCGTAGGCCACTCGTTCATCCTCGGCCTTGACCTGCTCCAACTCTGCTGACAGCTGTTCAATCGACGGTCGCGCTCTTCCACTGCTGCTTGAACCTCGCCAGACGCGAGATCAACAATTTTGGAACTCTTTGCGCGAAGGGTAAGCAATTGTCGAATAGCCTCCTCCACCTCTTTCAAATGCCGGAAGTATGGCTTAGCCGCGGTGGCGTTAAGCTTCTTGATTAAGAAGACCATGTCGTGATCGAGGTCCTCCTTGAACTCCTTGAAGGGACAGCTCTCTTCCAATGCGAGCATGATGCAATCAGCTAAAGTATCTTGGAAGTTAGCCAGGGTTCGAGCCACCTTCCTTTTATGCGAACGTTCCAAGGGAGAGAGGGTAGCCTCTTCTGCCGTGGATGAAGTTGAGATC
>NC_033796.1:71340112-71342211 GCF_001876935.1 Asparagus officinalis
GTGGCGCCGACAGCCACCGCAGACGTAGAAGCAGTCACCAGTCGAGTGGACGTCTCCCCTCGGATCGGAGACTCCTGCGCTGGGGGTCCACCCCCAACCAATGCTTCCTCAAGAGTGGGGATTTCCCCTTGTTGTCCTGACACGTCTTCATGAGCCGACGCCTCCTCCTCGCTCGATAACGCCTCATGAATCGAGACTTCATCATCCGCCTCTGATTCACCCATCTCTACGGCCGAATGGCCCACCCAAGAGGGGGGATCCTCTTTGCCAGTAGCTTCATAGGAGGGGTCAACTGCGAGTGCAAGGAGAAGATTAACAAATGCCCCGTCGGCACAGAGGGATCAACAACACTAAGGCCTACGCTTACCTGAACCACCAAGCTCTTCTTCGTCTCCAGTCCCCCCTTCTTCGTCAGAAGGAATGGAGATCACTCTCTCAGCTGCACCTGCACAAATTCAACACAAACGTCAGGGGGTGCAGATTCGACTTTGTACCCGAGAGTGCCGCACTAAAAGATTACCTCTTAGTGCGGACATAGGAGTCGTTAAAACCCCTGCCAGCATGGGTTCAGAACCATCCCCGGGCTCCATCCACCAGCCCGCCTTCGAAGTGTAGGTAGGGATTGATGTTTCCCACGTACAGTTGGTCGTACCCAAACTGGCGAGCAAACCTGTAAGGGATGTATGGTTTGAGGTAGCACACAGAGCCTGTTCGCATGATGTGATATCCCGGTCGAATGTTCACCAACCATCGAAAAGCGCCACGGGAAAGGACAGTGTGATGGTCCACCGTCGATACATCCCTAAGAGACTCCCCATACCCCCCTCCGCTGAAGTAGGGGAAGAACCGACGAAAGTTATAGTAGCCGAAATGGGAGAGCATCTTTCGCGCATCAGTGATGTCTTTACACTTCCAAGAGCACCTTTCCAGGTGTTGAACGAATGGAACGAACTTGTCTCCTTGAAGAGTCGCTGGGGCACTCATCAAGCACTCGCAGTGGTATACGAACCACGCCATCAAATAAGTGTACGGCAGCCCCACCCTAGGATTGGGAGTTTTGATAACTACTCCTTCCCCCTCATCAAGGACCGACACGGCAGAATCAGGCCGTCAGTGTGCAGAGTCCCCGATGGATACATGCCACCATAGCCGACACCAATGCGTAGGACCTCCCATGGGCCAAGCGAACCGCGTGATACACGACCTCCACCGGAAGCGCCTCAAATGAATGGGTGGGGACCACGCACCTCTTCAACCACAACATGAGGTTCCCCGTGAGCAGAGCCTTCCCGGATATAGGGACTTGGCCTGGTGGTGAAACGAATGGAAGACCGTGCTGAATTTGAATCCGCCCTCGTCATGCTCAAGGGTCACGCTAGCTCCCCCTTCGGCTGTCCTCCTCTCCACTTCGGACTGGTCACACTTGCCCAGCGGAAGAGCAGGCTTCCCTTTGACATCATTCTCCGGGAATAAGTAATCAGCCCAGTTCTTGTGGCTGATCCCCGGAGCCCTCTTCTTCTTCCCTTTGTGGTCCACCGCCCCTAAGGTGTTGAGGCATATATGGTAGTGACAGAGCAACTCCCATAGAGTCTTAACCACCAAGGGAGAACGGTCTGAAAGCTGGTCAATCTCATCTTGGCCCGGGACGTACTCCTCATATGGGAAGTCTCCCAGGGGCAGCCCTGACACGTCATACATCTTATGGAGGGTCATGCCGAGCTCACCATTGGGGGTGAAGAACGTGCCACTATCCGCGCAATACAGTTCCAAGATGCTGTGGAACTGGGGGGCGTTAATCTTCAAACCATGACGGGTGGCCCGAATGGCCACAAACAATTACGAATCCGTGAGGTTAGAATTCTCAGCCAAAACGTAGTCAGTGATCTTGGACCACCAGGTGTGGCTGCCAGGCGCGGAGTAGACCCACCCCGAGGCTCTGAAGTCCTTTGGGGGAAATCTCCCACCAGCTTGGAAGAAGCGATGACGGAAAGTCTCCACGACCGCCATCGTCTCCCCAGTGGGCGCCTCATTGGAAGGTAGGCCCGGACGCAGGCCAGTCACCCGTTTACAAGAGCTCTCTACCCCGTACCCAGCTGTGG
>NC_033796.1:71344460-71356000 GCF_001876935.1 Asparagus officinalis
TTCTTCCACTGCTGCTTGAACCTCGCCAGACGCGAGATCAACAATTTTGGAACTCTTTGCGCGAAGGGTAAGCAATTGTCGAATAGCCTCCTCCACCTCTTTCAAATGCCGGAAGTATGGCTTAGCCGCGGTGGCGTTAAGCTTCTTGATTAAGAAGACCATGTCGTGATCGAGGTCCTCCTTGAACTCCTTGAAGGGACAGCTCTCTTCCAATGCGAGCATGATGCAATCAGCTAAAGTATCTTGGAAGTTAGCCAGGGTTCGAGCCACCTTCCTTTTATGCGAACGTTCCAAGGGAGAGAGGGTAGCCTCTTCTACCATGATAAGTTAGATCAAGCGTACCGGTATTCATGACTACGGAAGTAGTATAGGCGCCGCCAAAGCGACGTTGCCTGCCGACTGCGTCAGATGCATCCGCAGCGCCGACAAGCCACCGCAGAGTAGAAGCAGTCACCAGTCAAGTGGACGTCCCCTGGATCGGGAGACTCCTGCACCAGTGGTCCACCACCAACCAACGCTTCCTCAAGAGTGGGGATTTCCCCTTGTTGGCCTGACACGTCTTCATGAGCCGACGCCTCCTCCTCGCTCGATAGCGCCTCATGAATCGAGACTTCATCGTCCGCCTCTGATTCACCCATCTCTCCGGCCGAATAGACCGCCCAAGAGGGGTGATCCTCTTTGCTAGTAGCTTCATGGGAGGGGTCAACTGCGAATGCAAGGAGAAGATTAACAAATGCCCCTTCGGCACAGAGGGATCAACAACACTAAGGCCTACGCTTACCTAAACTACCAAGCTCTTCTTCGTCTCCAGTCCCCCCTTCTTCGTCAGAAGGAATGGAGATCACTCTCTCAGCTGCACCTGCACAAATTCAACACAAACGTCAGGGGGTGCAGATTCGACTTTGTACCCGAGAGTGCCGCACTAAAAGATTACCTCTTAGTGCGGACATAGGAGTCGTTAAAACCCCTGCCAGCATGGGTTCAGAACCATCCCCGGGCTCCATCCACCAGCCCGCCTTCGAAGTGTAGGTAAGGATTGATGTTTCCCACGTACAGTTGGTCGTATCCAAACTGGTGGGCAAACCTGCAAGGGATGTATGGCTCGAGGTAGCACACAGAGCCCGTTCGTAGGATGTGATATCCCAGTCGAATGTGCATCAACCATTGAAAAGCGTCGCTGGAAAGGACGGTGTGATGGCCCACCGTCGATACATCCCTAAGAGACTCCCCGTACCCCCCCTCCACTAAAGTAGGGGAAGAACCGATGAAAGTTATAGTAGCCGAAATGGGAGAGCGTCTTCCACACATCAGGGATGTCTTTACACTTCCAAGAGCACCTTTCTAGGCGCTGAACGAATGGAACGAACTTGTCTCCTTGAAGAGTCGCTGGGGCACTCATCAAGCACTCGCAATGGTATACGAACCATGCCATCAAATAAGTGTACAGCAGCCCCACCCTAGGGTTGGGGGTCCTGATGACCTCTCCTTCCCCTTCGTCGACGGTCGACACACGACAGAATTAGACCGTCAGTGTGCAGAGTCCCCGATGGATGCATGCCACCATAGCCGACACCAATGCGTAGGACCTCCCATGGGCCAAGCGAACCGCGGGATACACGACCTCCACCGGAAGCACCTCAAACGAATGGGTGGGGACCACACACCTCTTCAACCACAACATGATGTACCCCGCGAGCAGAGCCTTCCCGGATATAGGGGACTTGGCCTGGTGGTGAAACGAATGGAAGACTGTGCCGAATTTGAATCCGCCCTCATCATGCTCAAGGGTCATGGTGGCTCCCCCCTTGGTTGTCCTCCTCTCCACTTCGGACTGGTCACACTCGCCCAGCGGAAGAGTAGGCCTCCCTTTGACATCATTCTTTGGGAATAAGTAATCAGCCCAGTTCTTGTGGCTGATCCCCGGAGCCCTCTTCTTCTTCCCTTTGTGGTCCACCGCCCCTAAGGTGTTGAGGCATATATGGTAGTGACAGAGCAACTCCTATAGAGTCTCAACCACCAAGGGGGAACGGTTTGAAAGCTGGTCAATCTCGTCTTGGCCCGGGACGTACTCCTCATATGGGAAGTCTCCTAGGGGCAGCCCTGACATGTCATACATCTCATGGAGGGTCATGCCGAGCTCACCATTGGGGGTGAAGAACGTGCCACTATCCACGCAATACAGTTCCAAGATGCTGTGGAATTGGGGGGCGTTAATCTTCAAACCATGCCGAGCTCACCATTGGGGGTGAAGAACGTGTCACTATCCGCGCAATACAGTTCCAAGACCCCGTGTTTCGAACAGCCAAGGATGGAGGAGGATCCTAGCAGTGTTTCGAACAGCCAAGGATGGAGGAGGATCCTAGCAACTAAGTCTAAGATAAACTCCTCGAAGGCCCGCCACACTATGAAAAATAGTGTAGCCAGCTCAACTCAAGCGACAAACAGTAAAGGCGAGTTAAACGCAAGGACTACCATGGATCAACCAAAAAGTCCTAGGTACAGATCAACACAGAAAAGCAAAAGAAAAGCAACATGCACAAAATGGAGAATAACCACAAGCGTAAAATGCTATTACAGACAGTTTTTTTAAAAAAAAATGTAGCAAGTAACAACGGTACAAGAAAAAAAAGAGAACGTCCTAGATAAGCTTCAGCAGGCTGAAGGTGGCAATCCTAGCATTGACGGCCGTAAGCTCCGTCGTGTGCCTGGCTCAGACCTTCTCCTCCTGTCTCTGCTAAAGCTTGGCAAAGGTAGCCTCGCCATCCTCTTCTTCCCGACGCAGACTTTGGAGGGCTTGGGACTCCTCGGTAGTGAGGCGAAGAACCCTTTCATTTTTGCTCCTGCCACTTCTTTAGATCCTCCTCTCCTTGAGTGGACTCGACCTCCAGGAAAGAGCAAGCATCATGATATGCATCCATCTTGGTCAACAAGGCATAGTGTTGCTTATGCAGGCGCTTAAGCTCGGCCTCCTTCTCTAGGATGCGCCCTCCTTCTCTAGGATGCGCCTCGCCAAAGCCTTGTGTTCAAACAAGGCACTCATCGCGAGAGGCGTCGACTCATCTTTAGGGTCAGTATGAACCAGCCCCTCCAAGCGGTACATCAACCCCTCTAAATGATGGAGCTCTCGCTCACATTGCTAGACAAGCTGAGGGCCGCCCACAAGTCAGATTTCCTCAAGACGTTCATCCACAAAGGGGTGCACATCATAGTACCTCCCAATGCCCTAGCTAATGCCAGTGGCCGTCCTACGTAGGTCGTCCTCTAACTTTTGGAGGATGTCTAATGTTGAGGTGGGACCCAAAGCAGTCGACCCCTCGACCATGCTAATAGCGACGGTCGATGTCGCGTCGACGTCAGTAGCACCAGTGGAGGAAACGACCCTCTTGCCCTTAGAGACGTGCGAATCGATTTTAGGAGTCATGATCAGGACAAGGACTGCTCTACAAGAATTCTCTTCAGGCGAACTTTCGTGAGTGTGAGAACTCTACTAAGAGAATAGCGAGCACATTATATAGCCGAGGTTTCAACAGTTGAGATTCGCTAACTCGAATGTATCGAGCGGCTCAGATCTACAACGGCATTTCGAATTCGATGCCCATAAAGGCCTCGATCGTTGGGATTCCGAACCAACGGTCCGGGTTAAGCACAGAAGGCGAGGCGTTCTGTCACCTCACACTTAATGCAAAATAATGCACCGCCTTAGCTGGCAAGCACATGGTGTGACGCCCCAGGGTTCACACAAGGCTACAGTCTAAGGTGAAACCCGGATTATCAAACCTGCCAAGCACCAAACACGATGCTACGACATGTTTCACCATCACAGTCACTATCTCTCTAGTGGAAACAACAAATAGGTGAAGATACAAAACAGGCAAATAATAGAAGTAGTACAAAATCAGATATGCACAGAAGAAGTATATCAACAAATGAGCCTAACTAAAATAGAATGAAAATATCTCTGAGTCAGAAATACATCTCAATATAATGAGTCAAATGAAATATCACTAAGGCACTCAGCCTCTACAAAATGAATACAACTCTAAAATCTGAACAATGAACATAACTATATAATGAAGCTTCAACTGCTAAAACTGTGCGACGGCGACTATGCTAGAACTTCATCATCTTGCGGCTCTTCGAAACTCTGATCTGCCTGAAAGATACAATTTAAACAAAAGAACAACAACAAGAGCGTCAGAGCGCTACAGCAAGATCACCTCCATCTGCCACGAAACAAAGAATCAACTCAAAAAAATCATTCAACTCAAAAAAATCACCATAGGCCATATCTTGTATGCCACGAAACAAAGAATGTACCCTACTCATGAGTAATCTAACATAGGAGTAACTATAACTGATAATACATATATGTGCATCTCTTTATGCAATAGAGATACTCTTGTAATATTCTTACTCAATGGCTCTACGGTAATAGGTTTTATCTCCCTATCCTGGATACATGGAATGACGATACTTTTGTAATTTCTTACTCGATCGCCCTACAGAAATAGGTTTTATTATCTCTCTATTCCGGATACATGCAATAATGATACTGTTGTAATACTCTTACTCAATCGTCCTACGGAAATAGGTTTTATCTTCCTATTTCCGAATACGTGAAAGATCAAATACTAGTCATGTGTATTTATAAATTTTAACTTGTAACAAAAGTGTGTTAATTCAACACAAACTAAGCATAAGTGTATAATCTCGGTGTGCGTGTCCACATATGAAGTTCACCATCATCCCAGGTGTTTAACAAGTCATAAATATTATAATATAACAGTACAAGGTCGAGAGACTAGCTCAAAGACCAAAACAACCGAACAAAACATGCACAGGCTCAAAAGAGGTTGGCGGTCGACCGCAATTATGCGGCGGTCGACTGCGACAGGTTTTCAGGGTTTCTCAAGTGTGCAGGTTTTCCAGACTGTGGATAGATTTTCCAGATTGTGCAGGTTTCTGCACTGTGTTGTATTCATGTCGATTTTTGTGATCTAAACTAGTTTAAAACGTGTGAAACTTGCATGAAAACATGACAACAACAGATACATACTTCTAGAAACAATCTCAACATATATAGCATCAATATTTGCAACAAAAAATATGTTTAACCCTTAAACTTTCATAAAACATAAAACAAACTCTTGTGTTAATCAAATTAGGGTTTTTCCAAACTAATTACTCAAATTCTTCTATCTAAAGCATGGACTTTTAACATATTAAACATAAGCATGATTGCCAAATAACTTTGAAAAGATATACATTCATTAAATCATATTTTTAACACTTAGGTATCACAAACCTAGGGTTTTCTCATCTTTAATCCACGTGCAAACTCAATTAAAAGTCAAA
The DNA here is from genome assembly GCF_001876935.1 of Asparagus officinalis. Lineage (NCBI taxonomy): Eukaryota > Viridiplantae > Streptophyta > Magnoliopsida > Asparagales > Asparagaceae > Asparagus > Asparagus officinalis. The sequence goes on from NC_033796.1 coordinate 71,349,816, forward strand.
TTAGGGTTTAAACATGATTAGCACATGATTAACAAGATAAAAACGTATTTAAAAGCAACCCTAATGATCATGATCATATTTCTATTATAAACAGCAAGAAAAAAAAACATGTAGATCTAACATTTGTTTAAGATCTAACAACAAAAATCTAATCTTTTTCACATTAGATTAAGATCTAAGCATGTAAACACAAATTAAACTTCTAAGCTAGTTATTTAACTATGGGGATGGGTTTGGATGTAAGTGATCTTGCCTTAATCTCATGTGCAAGCCTCTGAAACAATCAGCAAGCAAACCACGAGCATGAAAAACCCGTTCTCCCTCGCTACACGTCAATGATCTCGCCCTCATGGCGGTGTTTTGCTTCACAAAGCTCTCCAAACTCATAAGAAAAAGGTCTAGAGTTTTTGAGGGAAGAGGGTGGCTGCTAGGGTTCATAGATATGATAAAAGAAAAGAATTTTCATGAAAAATACTGGTATTTATAGAGGCAAACCCGAAACAAACCTGTTTGACCCGAACCAGGAAACCTAGTCTGACTAGGAAAATAACCTTTGGTATTTTGGCTGTAACTTTCTCATCTGATGACGAAGTTTTAGCATAGTCGCCGTCGCACAGTTTTAGCAGTTGAAGCTCCACTATATAGTTATGTTCATTGTTTAGATTTTAGAGTTGTATTCATTTTGTAGAGGCTGAGTGCCTTAGTGAGATTTCATTTGACTCATTATGTTGAGATGTATTTCTGACTCAGAGATATTTTCATTCTATTTCAGTTGGGCTCATTTATTGATTTACTTTTTTTGTGCATATCTGATTTTGTACTACTTCTATTATTTGCCTGTTTTGTACCTTCACCTATTTTTTGTTTCCACTAGAGAGATAGTGATTGTGACGGTGAAACATGTTATAGCATGGTGTTTGGTGTTTGGCAGGTTTGACAATCCGAGTTTCACCTTGGACTGTAGCCTTGTGTGAACCCTAGGGCATCACAATTGGTATTAGAGCAAAGCCAACCAGAATTGTGAGAGCTAAGTACTATGCGGCACAAAGTGCTACGTCGAGAGGGCGGGAGCCACCTCTTGAGGCTATAGGAGCCACCTCTAGAATCTCACACGGATGGTACGGTCTTGGATGATATGATTTGGCATAATGAGGACGTTGCGAGTTTAAGTGGGGGAGTTTGTAATACCCCAACCCTTGAGAGGGTGATGTGATTAGTATTGATAGATTTGATTGGAATACTCATACCATCAAGATGCATCTTCTTTTCGAGAACCCAACTCTTAGAAACTCCAAAGTTAAGCGTGCTTGGCCTAGAGAAATTTTAGGATGGGTGACCCCTTGAGAAGTTTTCCAGGGAGCACGTGTGTGAGGACAAAACGTGCTGAAAAAACATATAGTGGTTTGTGAGGCCAGTCCATCAGATCTAGTAGCGTACTGACTCCGGGATTCCGGAGTGGGGTGTTACACATGGGACCATAAGCAAACACGTGGTTTGCCTACGCTTGAGTTTGCCTACGTCATGAACTCGCCCATGCTCGAGTTTTCCGGGCAGCATAAACTCACCTGTGTTTGAGTTTTGCCTGTGGAAAAAAATCGCCTACGCTTGAGTTTTGCTGGCAGCATAAACTTGCCTATGTTTGAGTTTCGCCTGGGGCACAAACCCGCATGTGCTTAAATTTCGCCCGAAGCACAAACTTGCCTATGTTTGAGTTTTGTCTGTGGCACAAACCCGCCTGCGCTTGAGTTTCGCTTACAGCACAAATTTTTCTGTGCTCGAGTTTCGCATACAGTTCAAACTCGCATGTGCTTGAGTTTCGCCTGTAACACAAACTGGCCTATGGCACAAAATTGCCTGCGCTTAAGTTTTGCCTGTAGCACAAACTAGCTTGTAGCACAAACTCGCCTGCGCTTAAGTTGCGCCTGTCGCTTAAGTTTTGCCTGTAGCACAAACTAGCTTGTAGCACAAACTCGCCTGCGCTTAAGTTGCGCCTGTGACACAAACTCGCCTGCGGCATAAACTCGCCAGCAATTGAGTTTGCCTATCACATGAGTTAGAAGCTGAATAGCGATACACAATAATAAAAAAATGAAAAGGAAGGCACGCACAACGTCTCAAGGAATCAAGAAGGCGCAAAGTTCATTAGCTGTTTCTAGACAATACATTCGAACAAAGTTATGGCTTTACAATCAAGCGAGTCATATCATTACATCCAAGAAACAAAAGATTGAACAGGACATCTTGAACCTATTCCTATTCTACGAGCTTATTCAAGAAGTTTGAAAGATGCAAGCTCAGCTTTGACCGTGGCTATCTTCTCCGCATGCATGGCGCGAGCTTCGTCCTTTGCCTTCTGCCGAACCCTTGCCTCGAAAGAAGCGTCAACGACGGCATCCTCCTGGCGTAGCATCGGGAGGATGCATCTCTCCCTTGCAAGATCACCAAGTATGGTCTCGCTCTAAATGTGTAGGCCCATCAAAGTCAATTCCCGCTCAGCAAACGAGATCACGCCCGAAAGAATTAAAGAAGCGGTAGCCTCCATGTCAGCATGCAATAGGCATTGTCGGAGATCCAAACGACTGATAAGGGATTTTGTCTTCTATGTCCCACCTTTGGCACTCTCGATGCCACATTCCATGACGACGTACTGAAGCCAAAAATAACATCACATTGGGCTCCAAATCCGCCTAATGCAGATTCTCCAACTTTGTTAAAAGTGACTCCAGATCGAGGAGTCTTATCGAGTAGCGTATAGTGAACATATAGTCGCCCAGACATCAAATTCGAGCCACGTGATCTGAGAGAGACTGCTTCAAGTCTTCGAAGGTACCACGCAATCACCAAATTCGCCCACACAGCTGGCGATCCACCAGGCAATCAGAAACTCGCTTGCACACTAGACTCGCCTGCACGAGTTAAGTTTACTCAAGAGCCGAACCCACCTGCATGCCCAGACGATCAGCCGGGCGATCAACATTCTAACCACAGACTCACCAGGGTACTTGGCGGCTGCAATTTCACGTCCAAGGATGGGCCTTTCTGTTAGACCCTAGAGGGGGGTGATTAGGGTCTTATGCTAATCTAATCCTAATTAAAAGCTAATCAAAATTATGTTGATCAATTTGATCTTGCAAGAAGAAATATGATATGGATATGAACAAAAATGATGAATAAACTATACGCTAAGCAAAACACAAACACACGATATGTTTACAAGGTTCGGTCACCACGACCTACGTCCCCGCTCCTCACCTCGAGGAGATATCCACTATCACAATCCGGTTTGGAAGCCGGAACTTCTACACACTCGGTTTACAAGATCACCGAAAACTCTCACACTACACAAACACTATGCAATCACACTTTACACACTAAGTGTAGGAACCTAGCCCGTGTCCTCCTCCTCAAGTGCTCGATTACAACCTCTCCCTAGGTTCGTCAATCGACGCCACTCCTATTGGATTCGACCCCGTGTCTCGCCTCACACTTCTCTCGGTGTACAAGTGTATTACAAGTGATTCTCACAAATAAAAGTTAAATACAATGATTTGTTCTCAAATAACAAGTGAGAACACAATGAAGCTCACACTCACTAAATCACACCCCACAACCCACACTATATGGTATGAAATTATCAAGCTCAATAAGTGTGTGTGATAACAGTGAATGAAACTCAATAAATATAGCTAAATGAAATGAAAATGAAATAACAAGCTATATAAGAGGTGTGATAACAGTGAATGAAACTCAATAAGTATAGCTAAATAAAATGAAAATGAAATAACAAGCTATATAAGAGTTTAGAAGACTTCTCAAACAAGAAGAACAGTAGATGATGATCCCAATGAGATTTGAATGCCACTTCTTGTTGTAGAAAAACTTCTCTTGAAAACGGATTGATGAAATCAACTTTAAACAGCTCTTAAACGCGATTAACAACTTGTTAAACAGCAAACTTGGATTTCTTGATTGATTGAGAAGAAGAGCAGCAATGGGGTATATATAGCACCCCATTACAACAGCTAAAAATAAGAAAAAAGACCAAAAAGCCCATTTGAAAAACTAGCCGTTAGGCTCAGTTTGTCAGCTCGTCGGTCGACCGGTACGGTCGACCGATTAGTTCAAAAACCCTGAGAAAACATATCTTGAAGCTGGCGGTCGACCGACGTGAAATTCGGTCGACCGAATGGATATTTCGGTCGACCGACGTAAATTCCGATCGACCGGAAAATTCTTAAAGAAAATCTAAGAAAGCAGACTACCGTCGGTCGACCGATACGGTCGACCGAAATCTGATATGGGTAAATTGACAGGTTTTGGGTCAGTTTTGAAAATTCGTCAAAAATATCAATTCATATCCAAAAATAGTGAAACTTTGGGGAAAGTTTCCAAATGATGAAATAAACATGTTTGAAAAGGAATTTTTGGAAAATCAATTTTCGTTTGTGAAAACTCCCTGTTTTTGAAAAGTGTTCAGAAAACCTATTTTTCGTGAACATGAAAATTGACATGAAGCTTGTAAATATGTATATATATATTGAGCATGTATTATATGTATATAATGAAGTATGAAAGAGCTGTAAACATGAGATAAAATATATTGTAACAACGTTTGATGAAAAATCATTTATATGATAGAAAACGTCAAAAATCGTGTTAAGTGTACATATATTAAGCTTAGATATAATCATACAATATATGTAAGTAAACTAAACTTATACCTAGGTAAATCCACACATATGAACTTGAACCTTTAACGCTTGATTGACGTGTGTTGAAATCCCTGAAAAGAGAACATAAACACAAAACAATTAAAACCACACATATGAACTTGAATCTTTAACGCTTGATTGACGTGTGTTGAGATACCTGAAAAGAGAAACATAAACACAAAAACTAGAGAATATATTAGCGATAAATTGTTTGACAAATCATCATCAAAACTATAGGGTCAACAATCTCCCCCTTTTTGATAATGACAAACAATTTATACATGAAAATGAATTATAAATCAATTTGTAAACCCATATGTGGATTTTTCTCCCCCTTTGACAACATCAAAAAGGGAAAAAAAGAAACAAATTAGGAGCAACGCTCCCCCTGCATATAAGTACAGATAATAAAAAGTATACCAAAAGCTCCCCTGTCAAAATGAACAAATGACATCTATTGAACATATATAGGAGCTAAACAACATATAAATCAAAAACATGAACAGTATATAAATAATCATAAATCAAGGAACTCATAAACAGTATATAAATCAAGGAACTCATCATTAGCAACTTATATTCCACAAACAAAACATGAACATTGTTTCAACCATGCATTGATCACAGAAAAGATAAACTAACACAATAAATCACAAATCATCACTTAAGCATTTAGAAACAACATAGTTTTGCATAAATATTGTTTGTTTCACAAGACATCAACCCATACATAAAAAGTCACATAGATCCACACTAATATAGAGTTATTACACTCAAACAAAAACATAGATATCAAGTTTTACAACTCAAAAAGAAACATCACAAAAAGCATGGGAATCAATATAAAAGAACTCCAATAAGCTGCAAGATCAATCATCACATACATAAAAAGTCACATAGTTCCACACTAATATAGAGTTATTACACTCAAATAAAAACATAGATATCAAGTTTTACAACTCAAAATGGAGCATCAAAAGCATAAAAATCAACTAAAAGAACTCCAATAAGCTGCAAAGTCAATCATCATCACCATCATCATCACCATCACCATCGCCATCACCATCACCATCAGAAGAGCAGAATCCCGAGAGACTGACGCTGATATGAAAGAATGGTCCTAACATCCCTTTGGATAGTTGAGACTTGCTTCTGAACGTTTGAGAACTGAGTCTCAAGACGATCCAGACGGTCACAAATATCAGAAAAGGATGAGGAAGAAGCTCTAGACCGGGAACGAGAGGATAATGACTGAGTGAGATCAGAAAAGGAAATCTGCATTCTAGAAAGAGAGACCTTATCAAAGAAATCCTTCTTAGATTCAATTTTGGGTTCATTGGTGAGATCAACACCGAAATGTTGAAGGATGAGGGTGATAAAAGAGCCAAAGGGTAGAAATTTGACATGCTTTGAAGCCATATTATTGAGAAAAACAGTTGCCCAATCTACTTTTATTTTGGCAAATATGGCATA
>NC_033796.1:71358140-71377113 GCF_001876935.1 Asparagus officinalis
TTCTTGTACCTAATAATGATGTTGAAAGCCATCAAATACGACATCCACTTCATGTGTCGTGCCTGCTGTAGCTTCGTCTGGGCATGTAAGAACTCCAATGGCTTGTGATCCGAGTGCACAACCACCTCCTTCCCTAACAAGTACACCCTCCCATGCTTAATTGCTTGATACAATGCTAATAATGATGTTGAAAGTCATCAAATAAGACATCCACTTCATGTGTCGTGCCTGCTGTAGCTTCGTCTGGGCATGTAAGAACTCCAATGGCTTGTGATCCGAGTGCACAACCACCTCCTTCCCTAACAAGTACACCCTCCAATGCTTAATCGCTTGATACAATGCATAGAACTCCTTGTCATAGGTCGGGTAGTTCGCAATAGCACCCGAAAACAACTCAGAATGATATTCCACCGGCTTCCCATCCTGAATCAACACCGCGCCCATCGCATAACTAGATGCGTCGGTCTCCACCTCGAAAGTCCGCTGCAAATTCGGCAACGCCAATACCGGTGCCTCCGAGATCTTTCTCTTTAGCAACTGAAAAGCCTCCTCATGCGTCCTTCCCCACTCGAACTGAACCTTAGCCTTTGTGAGGCCATGTAACGGTGCCGCATAAGTCGAAAAATATTGAATGAACTTGCGCAAATACTGGTTCTCACTTCAGTCACTGTCTTCGGCGTCGGCCACTTTGTGATCACCGCCACCTTACCCGGATCTATCCTCCTCTGGCCCTTCCCCACGATAAAGCCGAGATACACCAACTCGTCCTTCCCAAACTCGCACTTCTTCCCGTTGAGCTTCAGCTGTCCATCCTGCAATACTCTAAACACTTTTTCTACATGAACAAGATGCTCCTCCCAGGTCCTGCTGTACACCAAAATATCATCAAGGTACACAATCACAAAATCCTCTATGAAAGGTCGCAACAAATCATTCATGAGCCTCATAAAAGTCGTCGGAGCATTTCATAATCCAAACGGCATCACCAACCACTCGAACAGGCCCTGTTTGGTCTTGAACGCCGTCTTCCAAGTGTCTTCCTCCCGAATCCTTACCTGATGATAGCCAGACTTCAGATCCAACTTCGTGAAGAACCTCGCTCCCTCTAACTGGTCCATAAGATCATCGATCCGTGGTAGTGGGTAACGATTCTTGATAGTTATCTTGTTGAGCGCCCGGTAATCCACGCACATGCGCCAACCTCCATCCTTTTTGGGCACCAATAACACCGGCGACCCGCAAGGTGAACAACTTGGCACTATCACTCCCGTCTCCAAGAGCTCCTGAACTTGCTTCTTGATCTCTTCGGACTCCTGTATCGATGTGCGGTATAGGCCTATGTTTGGCAAGGAACTCTCGCCAGTCAACATAATCTCATGCTCTACACCTCGCTGTGGTGGTAGTCCCGTGATTTCCGAAAACAAGTCCGTATACTTGGCCTTCAAACTGTCAAGATCTCCCTCCTGAAGCTTGCTCAATGTGGAAAAGCATATCCTACTCAGCTGTTCTCCATAAGGCCGAATGAACAATAACACGAACCTCCTGCCCGCATTCACCAACCTCTTAGCCTGAGTCACCGTTACCAAACTTGTCTCCTGCGGAAGAGATGCCAAGCGAAAAATAAATTGCGCGCCATCTTTGGTGAACGTATACTTTTGGGCCCGCCGATCATATACCGCGTGTCTATCCCACAAGTAAGGACTGCCCAAAATAACCTGGCAAACATCCAACGGAACCACGTCGCATGTGACCTCATCAATATACGACTCATGGAGTGCAAATCGGAACGTACACTGGTTCACCACACTCAATCCCGCTTCCTTCTGAATCAACCCTAATGGATAGGGCTTCGGATGCCTCACCGTCTTCAATCCCAGCTTTTGTACCAACGCTTCAGATATCAGGTTCTTCTGACTCCCTGTGTCTACAATGGCATCCACCAAGCTAGTCTTGACCTGCAACTTCAGAACAAAGAGTTGCTCTCTCGAGTCGTTGTCTTCTCCCTCCCCCCCCGCCATAAGGTTGAGGCTGTTGTTGGGCTCTGTCATCTAGGGAACCTCTTTCGGACCCTGTGCTATCACGTACGCCTTTTTCTCCTCCTTCTTCTTCAACCCTTTCGGCTTCAGATGAGGGTACTTATCCTAGCAACGATCAGCCACGTGCCCTGTCTGCTTGCAGTGATTTCTGTTAGACCCTAGAAGGGGGGTGATTAGGGTCTTATGCTAATCTAATCCGATTAAATGTCAATTAAAATTAATTAATGAGTATCCTAGCAAGTATGAAAGTATAACAACTATTCATAAGCTAGGATAAGCAATATCGAACAACAAAGAGATATATCCTATGATATATGCAAGGATATGAAACAACACAAGGGTAACACAATATGAACTATATAGTGGATTCTATAAATAATGAGCTACATGACAATGGCGACAAGAATTATAAACACAAGTATAAATATAAACGCCAAAGCACACTCAACACAAAGTCATAGATCACGGAGTTCGCGACCTTCCGTCACTCAGTCGTCTCCGCTCCCCACTCCCGTGCGAGAAATCCACTATCACACCGGGTTTTCTACGTTACGCGGGCCGAATCAACGTTTACACCTCACAGGTCGGTTTCAACGGCTCACCGATTCAACGGTCACTCCTCACACTCGGTTTAGCTAGCTCACCGAAAACCTCAACTGACAACACTCGGTTTCTAGGCTCACGAAACCTCACTACACACTCTACAATGTAACAAATATTAAATTTGTTCTCTACAATCAGATGGAGACATCAATGTAAAGCACCAACTCAACGTTACAATCTCTAACACCAGACCATATACTATGTATGACAAGATACAATAAGCTCATGGGGGTGTGTGTAGACAGTGAGAATTTCAAATAAAAACTTAACTCAATAAGAACTAGCAATAAGAATTGATATGTAAATTCAATAGTAAAAATGCTTAGGAAATAGAGTTAACGGAAACTTCTCTATAAACACAATAGTAGAGGATGATTGAAATGTGAAGATGAACTCTTATTAAGGCTGATTGCATCACTCCTCTTTGTAACAGCAACCCAAAAACAAACTTAAACCAAAATAACTAACAGAGTTAACCCTTGTTTAAAAACATTGCTTAAAACATTTCTCTTAGATAGCCTTGAGATTATAGGACAATGGTGGGTATGTTATACCCTCTCACAACTCAGCCACAAACCAGAAGCAAAGGAAAAAACACGCCCCCAAGGCAACGGGTCAAAAAATAGCCAGTTGGAAGCTGAAGAGAAGCACCTCGTCGTCGACCGGAAAATTCGTCGTCGACCAAATTTCCATTCGTCGACCGCACTGGCTCGACCGACAGGCTTCATGTCGGCAGGAAATTTTGCACCTAGTTCGGTCGACCCGGTTGCAGGTGTCGACCGAAAACAGATATGACAGGTTCTGAAAAATTGTTTTATCTGATTTTAAAACACTGTTAAAAAATATCAAATAAATTCCAAAAAAATGTAAAACTTTGGGAAATGATTTGTAGAATCGAAATAATAACATGCTACAGTGATCTGGTATTCGAAAAGGAACTTGCCCGCAAATGAAAATATTCGATCATTTTTGCAAATAGCTTCCAAAACATCGAAATATGAGATACTTGAATATTTGGATGTTTTTGATATAAACACAACTTTTGAAATTGTGAAGATATTTTTAAACTTAGGTAAAATATGTATAAACTGATCATTGAAGTCTATAAACTAAAGAATACAATATTTTCACAAAATTGCATATTCTCATGCAATGTTCAAAAAGCATAATATTTAGAAAATATGAAAATATAGAATTTCTAGTAATATTAACGCATAAACTCAAAACCATATTGTATGTTATAATATAACTATAATATATGCATAGAAGCCAAAACTTATATATTATTATAATATATTATATATATATATATATATGATCATATACATTATATATTAATATATATATATATATTATATAATGACCTATTATATATATATATTATATATATATCATATATATAATATACGGAAGAAAGACCAATAAATGTGTATGATATAGATAATTGAGATTAGGAGTATATAACACACATGAATAAATCCTAACTAAATTTACCCAAGCTAATATTGATCTTCAATAAGCTCTTCTAATGGTAATCTTCCGGATGAAGCTTTAAACTTGGATCTTTGAACTGAATTGTATGTTGGCTTCAACCGACAGTTTCCGCCAAACCTCCTTTGGATATCATCGTTTGAACGCGCAATCGCATCCAACTCCAACCACGTTGTTTGTCTACAGATAAATACTGAAAACCACAAATACTAGGACAAACAACATTATCGGGTAAACTTGTTTGTTAAAAGCATCATCAAAGACAGAAAGGCCAACAATTTCATGTGCAATCATGCCTGTGTCCCTGATATCACCCCTTCTTCTTCTCTTCCTTATGTTGAGAGGTACTCGACTTGTTTTCCCGATTGTTTGGAGTCACCCTTCGTTTCGTTGCCCTCTTCTGTTTGCCCTCAATGGGCAATCTGGCCTTCACGCTCCGCATTCTGCAATGCGTCTTGACCGTGAACGCTTTCATCTCCTTAACGACGATGTAATCATTCAGTCCCGGCCATGTACTTGTCATGAGATGGAGTACTCGTCCCGTTGCGTCGGATGTTTAGAACCATCGGCCTTGCTGCTGGGACTCCTCGCTGATACTCTTGAACGGTCTGATTGAATCTTTGGCGCAAGCCGTACCACTTGTACCAACACTCCTCAAGGAACCCCATTGGATAGAACTGTTTCCTGAGTAGGTCCTTGAATTTGTTCCACGATGTTGTCTTCTTCTCCTGTTTGCAATAGGATTTCCACCACGTCAACGCGTGTCCTGAAAGCTTCAATGTCGCGAACACAATCTTCTCCTTGGATGAATATCCGTAGAGGGTGAAGTACATCTCCATACGCTCAATCCAATCATCGAGCTTTTCTACATTGACACTCCCATCATAGACAGGAATCTACACCTTGAAATCTATCTTTAAATTTTGGTAATTATTTTTACCCCATTGATGTCCAGCAGCCCTAACAACCTCGGTTCCCCCGTCCGAATCAGACTTCTTGCTCTCTTCATCGGACTCGATGATTTTCTTCTTACCCTTCGAAGAAGATTCCTCTCTTTTGTCCCCTTTGTTAATGAGACCCACGAGCTGACTGAGCGTCAAACCGATCGTCTCGATCTGCTTCTCCATAGCATCAAGTCTTGTTGAGTTATCTGTTTCAGACATTTTCTCCTTCCTTAACTCTTGGGCTCCTTCCAAGGAAGTAAGGATCTCGCCAAGCTTCTTGTATTACGATCGAGTCAGGACCATGCACAGGATGCCCCCTTCGTAGGATCTGATTGCTCTGATACCAACTTGATACGAGTTGCCGTGCGAGCACCTTTGATCGCGGAATTATCAAAGGTGGGTTGAGGAGAAATAATAAGAATACAAGAATAACTCGATTTTTGGGCGAAGGAAAATACCTCCTCTAGATTATGAGTATGTAATTTACAATCTCTCACAATCTCATTCTAGAATTGAAGAACAAGCTCTCCAAATCTCAATTACAAGTTAATTTCTCTTGATTTAACTCCCTGATTGTTTAGAAACCCTAAAACAATCCCTTATATAGGTGTACAAACGCGGATGGCAATTTGGTAAATAACCAGACCCAAAACCAACAGGAATTCGTGTGAACAGAATCCCAAACGAACCAGGAAACCCTCGATGAGTCGACTCATGACTGAGATGAGTCGACTCGACAGAAACTGGAGAAATCTCAATAACCAGCGATGAGTCGACTCATGACAGTCATGAGTCGACTCAACCTGATGAGTCGACTCATAACAGTCATGAGTCGACTCACAGGCTAAAAACTGGGTACTTTGATTCTTCTGCTCGTCGTCTTGTTCCACGCTTCCTCCTGTGTTCCCTTATACTGTTTGACACCCCCTATTCTCATGCTAGTATGAGAATCATCTATCCTCAAGCTCCCATGAGGATCGCTAAGTTCCGAAGAGAAGATACACCCGTATCAACCATTTGAGTCGGGTTAATATGTGAATTATTTGAATCTGTTTTACATGTAACATTGTGCTAAGAGAACGAACCCTCTTAGACTTTATGTTATGATTTTGAATACATAGACTTTGTCATTTTTATGGGAAAAGACTAACCGACATCACGTGTTAGATGCATGCTTATCTCTATTTAGGGATCGAGATAAAGTCCCCCATGCATGAAAGGCATGGATTTTTGATGCTATTAATAACAACCCGTTACGATATTAAATACGTAGGTTTTGTCGTTATTTGTTCATATGTTATGTTTTCACTTGAAATACTGAAAGAAAGTTAGAAGTGCCAGAGGTGTAGTATTAACTTGGCATGAATTTTCACTTAAAGTGAAATTCAAAAATTTTTACTTAGAGTGAAATTCAAAATTTTTCTTCATTATCACTAGGATAATTTTAGAAACTCTTTAATCCCCTGGGGATTTTATAATGAAAAATTGCTATTCTTGTTAAAAAAGGATTAACAAGTTCATTGGGGGTTTTGACCGCTAGAAGTGTGATGTTAACCTAATAGTATTTTATGGGCCTATCGCTCTATTAAAGAGAATCGATAAGCTGATTTAGTCGTCAGAGGTGTGATGTTAACTTGATGGGTTTGTAGACTTATTACTTTATTAAAGAGAGTCGATAAGCTGATTTGGTCGTCAAAGATGTGATGTTAACATAATGGATTTGTAGACCTATCGCTATATTGAGAAGAGTCGATAAGCTGATTTGGTTGTCAGATGTGTGATGTTAACTTGACGGGTTTATAGACCTATCGCTCTATTGAGGAGAGTCGATAAGTTGATTGTCAGAGGTGTGATGTTAACGTGACGGGAAAAATGTTGCGATCAGAGCAACTTTGAGGACTTATCATCCTATTAAAGAGGGCTGATAATTTGATTGGTCGTCAAAGGTGTGATGTTAACTTGACGGGTTTGTGGACCTATCGCTCTATTGAAGAGATTCAATAAGTTGATTTTGTCAAAGGTGTGATATTAACATGACAGGAGTTTGTTGCAGTCTAAGCAACTTTGAAGACTTATCGCTTTATTGGAGAGAGTCAATAATTTAATTTTGTCAGAGGTGTGATATTAACGTGACAGGAGAATATACTTATGATTTGAACAAGATTTTAAAGACTTAGCATCTTTCTAGGGAGGATTATAATTTGAGCAACTTTGAGGACCTATCATCCTATTAATAAGGATTAATAAGTTAATTGTCAGAAATGTATTGTTAATGTGATAAATTGGGACTGATGCAAGCTGAATTCATACTCCATGGGGATAATGATCGTCAGAAGTGTAATGTTAACCCGATGATATGAAAGATTCGTTATTCTTAATCCAGTAGATTCCAAGTGACTAATCCCCGGTCTTGATTAAGACTTAGTCGAGGAGGAATTTTGCAGTTGACAGAGGTGTCTTGTTAAACATGACAACTTAGAAGATTCATTACTTATAATCCAAGGGACCACAAATAAACCAACCACCAGTCTTGAACAAGTACAGGGAAAAAATGGGTAGACATGACACATCGCCTAGTGGGCCACTATCCATCAAGTCGTTCAGAGACATTGGAGTATAATGACTATGATTAGAAACGAGACACGTCACACAACAGGCTACTATTTGAAGAGTTTGGCTATTAAAGGTAACTGTTAACGTAATAGCTTTATGGACCTACCATCTTATTAAAAAGAATTGGCAGATTAATGGACTATTAGAGGTAATATTAACGTGATAGTTTTGTGAACCTACCATCCTATTGAAGGGGATTGGCAAGTTGATGGACTATCAGAGGTAACTGTTAACATGATAGTTTTGTGGACTTGCCATCCTATTGAAGAGGATTAGCAAGTTGATTTGGAGGGAATGGACTATCAGAACTATATTGTTAACTTGATAGTTTTGTACACCCGCCATCCTATTAAAGAGGATTGACACAAGGGGAATTATGAGAAAATGGACTATCAGAAGTAATCATTAACGTGATAGTTTTAACGGACCTACCATCCTATTGAAAAGGATTGGCTTCAGTGACCGTAGTATCTTTCCCTTCTGATTGGGAAGATTAGGCTTGGTCCAATTATTCAGGTTGATCCTGTTTACTTTGTTCTTCAGCTTTGATCATAACAATATTTTTTTGAGCATGTTCACCTTGAGAGATTAGTTATCTCCAAGAACGATATTCTGCAACCCTTATTTGTGCTAGAAGGTTGGTTTGCAAGTTGTATCGATATTTCTCCATTAAGGTAGACTGTGTCATACCTGACGAACATCGGAGAGCCATACTTCAGAACCTCTTGATGAAGGCTTTGACGGACTCCCTCTTCTTCTGCTTAGTGGCGAGAAGGGTATAGATGGAGACTTTTGTATTCTTTTTAAAGAATCTTGATAGGAAGAGTCTCTCTAGATCCGCCCACTTTTGGATACATCCCGCATGAAGTTTTATGAACCATTCAAAGATAACTCCCTTGAGGATGCCAATGAACAATCAAGCCAGTATGGCATCGTTTGATATCACATTCCTAGTCTGTGACTTGAAATGATAGATATGTTGATTCGGTAATCCCGTGCCATCAAAAGTTTGTAGCGTCGGGACCTTAAACTTTGGAGGATATGTGCCTGCATCCCATTCAACAAGATATGACCTGGCAAGTCCCTCGTCTTGGAGCTCGCTTCTATTAGCAATGGAATTAAGGCAGTCTTCTAATTCTTCTATTTTTGCAGACTGGAGATTCTGCTTGTTCTCAGTCTCTTCTTTGGGAGATGATTCTATGTGATAAGTTTCTTGCTCAGTAGTCTCATTCACTCTTTATTTCCCCTTTGATATGGATGATCCTCCTTTCCTGGAGGATTCCGGCCGATGTTGTGACTCAGCCTTCTGGAAATTAGCTCTATCTGCAATGAACCGAGCCATCATATCCCGAAGTTGATTGATGTTTTTTGCTGTGCTTGGAGCATGACTTGCTACTCATCAACCATCTTTGAGATATTTTTAGAATTTTCTGCCATGCGGGGGAAGCTCCCATGTCCAACAAAAGATCTTGATGATTGGAACTCCGCAATGGCTGAGTGTTCATCCTCAGAATTGGTTCCTCGGGCTAACCTCCGATAGTTGACAGGAGGAATGGCTCCCGTCCGAGTCCGATTGTGTCGGTAGACTACTCCAAACTCATTAGTGATTTCTCTGACGGTCGGTGAATGACTTGTCTCAGAGTCATCGGGACTAGGACCTGAGGCTTTCCCTCTGCCAATCACATTGATAGTGACTCCAGGATACTCGGTCTCTGGAGACTTCTTCTTGTGCGAACATCGTCGTTGCTTGGGAAAGGCAACGTTCGTTAATTGGTCGAACACCAATGGTTTGGCCGCATATGAGTAGCATTGACATCCCGAGAGGATCGTAGGAATCATTCGTTCATATCGGAATGAACGAATGACTTGTTGCATCGGTCTTTCTCTCGATATAGACACTCTCAAATCTGTTACAAAGACTCAAGAAGAATTACTCACTGATCGTAAGGTTTGAATTGGAACCCCTAGTCCATGATTGGACAGGGCTGACTCTTGGTGAATATGAATCTGGTTGAGATACCTTGAATCCACGAACTTCTTATATCTGCCCCTTAATCTAGTCGCCATACGCAGAGTATTCGATGGTCTCGCTGCCCGGGGGGAGAAATCGACCCCCAATGGGGTTCGAGGCAGCGTCCCGAAGCTCCACCGTATACACCAGGTTCTGTATTAGATTTTGTTACCCAAACGCATGACTGAGGTCCAGGTTTTGCTGGTGAAATGCAATCTTGAAGTCTGCGTTTTGGTTTTGAAACGCATGCCTGAGAGTTGCGTTCAGTTTATAGAATGCACTCCTGAGAGTTGAGTTTTAGCTGAATAATGCACCCCTGAGTGCTGCGTTTTGCTTGAATAACACACTCCTGAGAGCTGTGTTTAATTTGGTTCATGTGAAGCTCTTGTTTGGGCTCACGAACGCGTGCCTCATGTTTCATAGTAGAAACACAGAGCTTAGAGTTGTGTTTTAGCTCACAAATGCGAA
Source organism: Asparagus officinalis (assembly GCF_001876935.1). Lineage (NCBI taxonomy): Eukaryota > Viridiplantae > Streptophyta > Magnoliopsida > Asparagales > Asparagaceae > Asparagus > Asparagus officinalis. Next base: position 71,368,307 of record NC_033796.1, read on the forward strand.
GCTCGTGTTGATCAAAAGGTTGGCTTTCTCGGAGTTGTGCCCGTCATCGGGATCTTCTTTTTCATCGAGCGACATTCTTCTTGGCCTGTTTTAAGGCCTTTGCAGCGATGTCGTCGGTGTTGACAGAGTTGGTCGCCACGATGGGCCTTTTGTGACCCGATACTCGTCATTTTGGCGCGGGTGCAGAACCTTCAACTCGGTGGACGAGTTTGGCAGAAGTTGATCCCACTCCTTCGGAGAAGGGGTTGTTCGAGCAATATTGGCTAAAGGAGAGGGCTTCTTTCGGCATAGGAGCAACAGTTGGAGTTTTAGTCTCCTTGGAGACTTTACGGATCTTGCGCATAGCCTTGGGGCTAAGGGATCCAAAGGAGAGTAACTCCTCTTACTTGGCTTGATTGAACTCAATAATCAGAGTTTCAATGGCCGTCCCAACGAGCTTGATGTCAGATTGCGCCATCACTTCTTCATAGGTGATAAAGCTCGTCCCCAGCGGAGTCGCCATCTTTTTTTTGTGGAGAATTTGTAAGAAGATAATTGAGAATATGATTTATTGTATTATATCTCTAACTGGCTTAGACAAAAAATGAATACAAATCTCTCAATAAAATTTCTCTCTAACTAACAAAGAAAAAGAAATTATACTCTTCTTAATTGGAATCCCGATTTACAAAAGAGAAGAAGATCAACGGAGATCTTCCCCTTTGTTTAATTCTAGGTCCTTCACGGTAGCGATGGAATGCTTCACTCGAATGCTTGTGTCGAGTTTGCTTTCCGTTGACGATCCGAACGTCTTGTTTTATTAGAAAGTGGTTGATTCCTCTTGATTAACGTTGAGGAGAACTTACGTGGCAAGTTTAAAATTCTTGACGAGTTGATAACTCAGAGTGAGTTTAAACTATTGAAAAAGAGTTAATTTGAACCAAAAATCGGTTAATAAGGCAAGGATGAAAGCTCCAAGGACCGCTCCGCAAGATGAATGCCAATCTTTTAATCTTTTTGCTGTCTAAAGAGGATGAATTGGTGATCCCCTTTGCTGATCTCTAGATCCGAAAATACTCAAAGATCCAAAGATCACAAAAAGCCCGCCCCTAACTCAGTTGAGTTTTCTATAATTTATACGGGATTAATGGGTGTAATCGCCCCCTTAAATCTCTTCTTAATGAGGGTTTAATAGGGTGTAACCGCCCCCCATAAATCTCTCCATGATAGGGTGATGATCCCCTCAAATCGTGGGGAGAAAACGGTTTCTGGAACCGTTCAACTCGTGTATAAACGAGTCAAACATTAAAAACGCATTATAGGCCCAAACTCTACGTTTTAGACCTAAAACGCAGAGTTAGGCATTTCCAGTTGGCTCAGAACGTAGTGGCCGCACCGCTTTAAGAGTTTGAGACGCTCTGCGTTTGGATCTGGAATGAGAGTTGGGTTCTGTGTTTTGGGCTGAAAACGCAGCAATGAAGTCTGCGTTTGGATGTTGCAACGCAGGGAGGACCTCTACGTTTTGATGTTGCAACGTAGGGAGGACCTCTGCGTTTTTGATGTTGCAACGTAGGGAGGACCTCTGTGTTTTGATGTTGCAGCGCAGGGAGGACCTCTGCGTTTTGATGTTGAAACGCAGGTCTGACCTTTGCGTTTTGATGTGAAGAGGCCATCAATTTGTGGTATATTTTGCTAGAGCATTGCAAAGATCATCATATTGTAATCTTCTTCTTGGCTCCTTGAAAATATGAGAGTCGTCAGATTGTAACTCCCGATGTTGATTGTGAAGGTTGTTGATTAGAGCTTTCATCAGTTATTACGAATGTCGTCAGATTGTAACATTCATCGATCTATGTGAAATTCTTTAAATTATAACCTTCTGGAAGCCATCAAATTATAACTTTTATCATTGGTGTTTGATGGAGAATTAGCTATCTACAGTGATTTTTAGACAATCTACAAAAGATGAACATGAATATAAAACTAACTACGGGTAGAAAATTTAAAATTTATCATATAGATCAATTATTAATTAACTCTATTAATTTGACAAGTGACAATATTTTTATGATTTTTTTCGAAAGGAAGAAAAAAATTAGGACATAGAAAGAAGAGAAAAGAAATAAAAAATTATGACATAGAAAGAAGAGAAAAGAAATAAAAAATTATGACATAGAAAGAAGAGAAAATGAATAAAAATGTAAAATAAAGAGGAAAAATAACTAGTCCCCACCCCACACCTAAATTTTGCATTGTCTTCAATACAAGCTCTATGATGCACAAAGTAAAGCAGATAAGAAATGAAGCACTTATATTTGTTCGGTCGATCTAGAACAATGATGATAAAAATTTGTAATTATCTTTGGTATGAGGAGGATGAAATTTGGAAATAACTTAATGGGACTTAATAATAGTCTCAATAATTTGAGGGACTAATTTTAGAATCTTAGTAGTTATTCTTGAATTTTTTTTAGTTTAAACCGACTTTTTGCTGTCTGCATTGATTGAAAACTATTAGTAAACCACTAGATATATTCTTTTTATCAGTGTGATTTCTAGTTATTTAAAATTTTTATTGTGAAATGCTTGTAATTATTTTCATTTATATTGATTTAATGATTCAGATCTAATTGGAAAGGATCCAATTCTCTTAATCCTGCTTGTCCATTCTGATTTAGAGCGATGTGATTAAGCCACATAGAATTTATATTATTGTAAGAGTGATTTTTAAAGTAGTGGCTTTGTCACTATTGTCACGAAGATCACAATTTTAAAAACCACTTTTGCAATACAGAAAATCCTATGCGACGTAATCTCCCTCTGAATTGAAATGAACGACCAGGATTAGGAGAATTAGATCCCTCTCTAGTTACCGCCTAATTGGAGAGAATCCATATCCTTTAAATTTGTAGCGATATATATTACTTTCTCCAATGTAGTTTTTAAATAGAAGACCTTCCATAAGAATCCTTTTTTCCTAAAGAAAACCAAAAAAAAAAAAATGCATGTACCTTTCCCAAAAAAAGTACAGAATATACATATTGTTCTCATTGTAAATAATTTAAAATTAAAAACATTTATAAAATCAATGAATTGATGTGCACTATAATATAACATAAAGCAATTGTATTATCTATATATATATATATTTTTGAACAATCAAACATATCCTTCGTTATTTTCCTTCAAATCCTTCAGCTAATTTTCATCCTAAACAAACATGAAAAAATAATCCATTTCTTTTCCGTTTTCTTTCTCTTTCCTTTCCTTTTCATTTTCCTTTTCTTTCTTCCATTTCCTCTCACACCAAACATAGCGTTCATAAACTCAATTTTGTTATATTTTGCATTATTGTGCATTGCATTTGCAGCCTTCATTTTTCAGTGCAACTTAAAAGATCGTGCCACTTTGCTTTTAATCGTTGGCATTATTATTATTTTTAAATGAACTTGATATGATGATACCTATTCTAGGTTAATCATAATCATTCATGTCCTAAATATAGCAAAAGAGATTCAAGTAGAATCAAAATATTTAGAGCCTGTGGTTGACGATTAACAGTGATTTTTTGAAAGATAAATTATGGAAAATATCAATGAATTTAAAATTAGCTCAATCAGTTGCTATATGAGTGTTCTTGAAAGCTCATTCTCTATACCTTATTCAAAGTAATCTACACAACTTATTATGGATTAAATGAACGAATAATCTTGCCTACATGCTAGCTTACATTAATAATTAATTTTGAAAGAATAATTGTGTTTTCAATAATCTTAACTACATAGTTTGCTTCAATAGATATAAATAAATGAATAATATATTTTGGAATATTATGCATTATGATTTTAGTGCCGAAGCTGGACTGAAATCCTATCTGTCTTTGGTTAATGTTATGCCTAAATTTTGAATTGTTGCTAAACAGATGCATTAATACTATACTAGATTGGATGCTCGTGTGTTGCACGTCGTCTAATATCATTATTTTTTCTTTTATGTTTGTTTTTTTTTCATTATCACTTGATTGCGAAATAGTTTATGTTTACATAAAATATATTACAATAATCCTCCCTGATCTTTACAATTTTTTTTGGTAAAACCCACTGATATTGTTACTTCAAAATATGAAATGACCCAATTAGCCTATTCAGCTAATAAAATCTCCCAAGCTAATAAAATCTCCCATCCTAAATACCTTTATCTTTACACTTATTTTTTCATTTTTGTTGGAAACCGTAATTTTCTTCTAACATGCACTACTTTTATGCAACAGGTTTTGATGCTAACTAACTAGATTTGGATTTGACTTGGGAAATTGGGAGACATGCTATGATCTGCAACAGATATGTATACGAAATTTTGAGTTGATCTTTATTTTCAGTTTTATTCCAACGGCACCATGGGTTCTCTAACGTAATCCTGAAAGTGCCTGGGCCAAATTTTAATCTTGCAAAAAATAAGACTATGTGAATTGGGCTTATAAACCTGTCCAATTTCCTGGCAGTCTTCGGAGCTCGCACCGGCCGGCTGCAATCTGGCAGATCGGGCTATTTATGGGTTTAGTAGGCTCCATCTAGAAACAACTAAGTGATTTCATATATATTATATGTTTGATTCTAACCTACGAATTGGAAAATGCGATTCAACCTTCATGAGCAAGTCAAAAATCCTTTTCTGGCTCCCATGTAGACTTCTAGCGGTTCAATTGCTCCGTGAACTCATCCGCTACGTGTTCCGTATCACTGGATGCAAAATCTCTGACCACAATTTCATCCCTGCTAGATAATAAGATGACTTGAGCTCTTGAGCTCTTCTAAGATGCCATCTAATCCTTATCCAATATTTTGTCCAATTAATGTTAGATCTAAATCAAAACTTGAGATCTAAAACCATATAGCCATGATTAATTCAAAGAGATTAACAAGAATCATAAATGAGCGGAAGCTTATACCTGAATTCATAGATTGATCTTGATTTTGGGTTTTGGATCTTCTAACCTTAGGGTTTCTCTAAATCCGAATTTCTCTAGCTAGATGGGGGTGTAGAGAATTAGAGAGTGTAACCCTAGGTTAGGGACCATAACCCCTTATTTATAGATGTTGTACTTTTGTAATTTAGCCCCTCAATAAATTACAATTACAACCTAGTATCTGCACATATAACCCCATGATTATATTTAAATACCCATTAACCCAACTTAATTGATCACTTTAGTGGGTTATCCTGAAAGATAGCAATACACATTGATTAATCATATGTGCCCACAAATAGATTTATTAGATTAAATCCAACAATCTCCCACTTGGGCACCATATGATTCCTTAAATTGTGTATAACCTTATGAGCTCAAAAAATGCTATCACTGAAAGGGTATTTCCGAACAATCTCGTCCATTGACTATATCAATATAGGATCAAAGCGGCCTTCGTCACATTTATCGTGACTCGACCCATCAATGGTCACATATATCAATACAATCAAACGACATAGATCAATTATGGATTCGCAGCATGAAAATTAGATGCAATGTGATCAGTACATGTCTATTTTCAACTGGTCCTCCTTAGTGAGGTCAAAACCAAACATAATGTAACAGAGTGTCTTAACTGAAAACTTTATTCTGATCAGACAATACAACCAAACATAAAGCACCACAAATACAAACTCCTACTAAAACATAATATCCTCAAATAATACCACACATATGAGAGCAGTATGCTCATGAAAGACCTTAGGTGGCAATCCCTTAGTAAGAGGATCAGCTATCATGGAGTTTGTCCCAATGTGCTCTATGGATATCTGTCCACTCTGTACCCTTTCTTTCACAACCAGGAACTTAATGTCAATATGTTTTGACTTAATTGAGCTCCTGTTGTTATTGGAATACATTACTGCAGATTTATTGTCACAATATAACCTTAGTGGTCTTTCAACATTTTCCAAAATGCGCAGTCCCGTGACAAAATTTCGCAGCCATATTCCCTGATTGGATGCCTCATAGCAAGCTACAAATTCTGCTGCCATAGTGGAGGAAGCTACTAGTGTTTGTTTGACACTTTTCCATGATATAGCTCCTCCTGCTAACATATAAATGTAGCCTGATGTAGACTTCCTGCTATCTTGGCATCCAGCAAAATCAGAGTCCGAATACCCAATGACCTCTAATTTCTCTGATTTTCTGTATGTGAGCATGTAATCTTTTGTTTTCTGAAGATACCTCATAACCCTTTTGACTGCTATCCAATGATCCATACCAGGGTTGCTTAAGTATCTGCCTAACATCCCAACAATGTACGCAATATCCGGACGCGTACATACCTGAGCATACATTAGACTTCCTACAGCCGAAGCATAAGGAATCTTCTGCATTTCCTGAATTTCAAGGTTACCTTTAGGGCACTGATTGAGACTAAACTTGTCTCCTTTAGCAACAGGGGTGTCACCTGGTCTGCAATCTTGCATGCCAAACCTTTTAAGTACCTTATCGATATAGCTCTTTTGTGATAATCCAAGAATACCCCGAGAGCGATCTCGATGTATCTGGATCCCTAATATAAAAGAGGCGTCCCCAAGATCTTTCATCTCAAAATTCTTTGATAGAAATCTCTTGGTTTCGTGCAACATGCCTATATCATTAGTGGCAAGCAAGATGTCATCGACATACAGAACCAGAAAAATATACTTACTCCCACTGAACTTGTGATATACACAGTCATCAACAATGTTCATCTCAAAACCGAACGAGATAACTATTTGTTGAAACTTATGATACCATTGACGAGGAGCTTGCTTGAGTCCATAGATGGATTTCCTTAATTTGCAAACCATATTCTTTGGGTCTCCTGACACAAAGTTTTCTGGTTGCACCATATAAATCATCTCATCAATGTCTCCATTGAGAAATGCAGTCTTAACATCCATCTGATGTAACTCAAGATCATAATGAGCAACAAGTGCCATGATTATTCTGAAAGAGTCTTTCGATGAAACCGGAGAGAAAGTCTCTGTATAATCAATGCCTTCCTTTTGAGTATAGCCTTTAGCCACAAGACGTGCCTTATACCTCTCCACATTACCGTTTGCATCCCGCTTGGTTTTAAAAATCCATTTACAACCAATTGGTTTTGCACCTTCTGGTAATGGGACAAGTTCCCAAACCTTATTGTCTTGCATAGACTTGTACTCTTCATTCATGGCATCAATCCACTGTTGAGAGTTAGAACTTTTCATGGCCTGAGAGAAGTTGATTGGATCATCTTCTAACATTCCACTACTTTCCTCATGTTCTTGGAGAAATACAATATAATCATCCGGAATAGCATTTCTCCTTTCTCTCGTGGATCTCCTTAATGGCACTGGTTCTTGAGGTTGTTGAGTTTGTTCTTCTGGAACAGGGAGTTGTTCAACATTATCATCTTGAGGTTCCGGATTTACTTCTTGAGCAACAACAGGTATAGGAACCTGAATATTGTCAAAAGTAACTGTATGGATTGGATCTGAAGCCAATTCCTCCTCAAAACTAATGTCTCTAACCTTATTTCTCCCCCCAAACTCAACATCCTCAAAGAATGTTGCTGTTCCCGTCTCAAAAATATTCCTTATAGTGGGATCATAAAACTTATAGCCCCTAGAGCGTTCAGAGTATCCAATAAAGTAGCTGCTAACTGTTTTGGAGTCCAATTTCTTTTCATTTGGCCTATAAGGCCTTGCCTCAGCTGGACATCCCCAAATATGTAAATGCTTTAAACTGGGCTTTCGACCAGTCCAAAGCTCATAAGGTGTTTTAGCAACTGCTTTACTTGGTACTCTATTCAGAATGTAAGCTGCTGTCTTAAGTGCTTCTCCCCAGAGTGACTCTGGTAAAGAAGAATGAGCAATCATACTTCTTACCATATCCTTAAGAGTCCTGTTTCGTCTTTCAGCTACACCATTCATGCTAGGTGAACCCGGCATAGTGTACTGTGGGACGATACCGCATTCCTCTAGGTATCTAGCAAATGGTCCTGGACGTTGTTCACCTGAACCATCATATCTACCGTAGTACTCACCACCACGATCAGATCTGACGGTTTTAATTCTTCTGTTGAGTTGATTCTCAACTTCAGCTTTATAGGCTTTGAACATGTCCAGAGACTCAGATTTTTCATGAATAAGATATAGGTGCCCATAACGTGAGTAATCGTCTATGAATGATATAAAATATTGTTGACCATTCCAGGATTCCGTAGGGAATGGCCCACAAATATCCGTATGTATCAATTCTAAGACATCCGAAGATCTGTTGGCACCTAATCTTTTCACTTTGGTCTGTTTTCCCTTGATACATTCAACACATACGTCGAAGTCCGAAAAATCAAGGGAATCCAAAATGCCATCAGACACAAGACGCTCAACTCTACCTTTTGAGATATGACCTAAGCGCTTATGCCATAATGTCGCCGAATTTTCCTTATTTAATTTACGCTTAGTACCACGTGATTCCACATGCAAGGATTCATTATAAGAAGCAATTGTATCGAGCAGATATAGGTTGTCATAAGTGCTTAAGTAACCGGTTCCCACAACATTTGAATTAAAAGATAAACTGAATTGACTGTTTCCAAATGAACAAGAATAACCTGATTTGTCCAATACAGAAACAGAAACCAAATTCCGTCTAAAAGACGGTACTACAAAAGTATCTTTTAAATCCAAATAATAACAAGTTCCTAACAACAACCTAAAGTGCCCAATTGCTTCCACATCTACCGATTGTTCGTCGTCCATAAAGATGTGTCTTTCAACATCACTTGGCTTTCGGTAGCTCAGGCAACCCTGCATAGAAACACTTA
>NC_033796.1:71378113-71379230 GCF_001876935.1 Asparagus officinalis
TATATCTGGTTGGAATAATTTTCAATTTGCACAACTCCCTATATTTTTTAACTAGGGATTTAAACAACATAAAATCTTCATAATGAGAAGCCTTTTTAGAGGATTAACTAGACTCAGGTTTAGATCTCTTTTTGGGAGGCGTGATAGATTATGAACAACTAGGGTTTTGATCAGCTATGAGATAAATTAGAAACCCCTGAAACAACAAAAGGAAAAATAGAGCAAATAAGAACTACCCTAAAGCAGAAACCCTAGATTGAAAAATATAAACAGAAGAACACAGAAATCAAGAGATAAGAGAAGAGATTACCCACAAAAACTGATAGGAATCGATGGAGGATGAGAGCACCGCAGTCGATCAAGAGATGCAGTCGACCGATAGATACCAGAATCAACAGATTTGGGAGAATTTTCGAATGGGGAAGAAAATGAGGAGTCGGGTCTTAGATAGGGATGAAACAAGGGGCTAGGATCAGTTCAAAGATCAGATCAATGGTGGTGACAAGTTCGGGTTCAAAACAAATACCCAATAAAAACTGAAACCCGATAAATCAAAACATCGCTGCTGAAAAATTCTATGTCGGTCGACCGACACGGTCGACCGAAACAACTTACAGAGACTTCGTCGGTCGACCGGGTCGGTCGACCGGGTCGGTCGACCGCGAGAAAATAAAATGAGCAGTCAACTTAAAAAACTAGATTTTGAAGAATTTTTGATTTAAACCTTTAAGAGATTTGTTTTATAATATACCAAAAGTTTTATAAGATATATATATAAATGTTTTTAGCTATAAGATCATGTAAATAATTCTTTTTAGCAAAAAGATACAATTTGTCATTAACAACTCAAAAATAAATTATTCGAAATAAGAACAAAACAAATCATTAAAAAAATAGAAATAGTATAACAATCATTTTGGTACCCAAATCATTTTGGTACCACTAGAACTTGGGACATGACCCCTATCATTTAAATCCAAGGCCCTAGGGTTATGAACCCGTTTGGGCGTATTTTGTGCACCGATACGATCAAAGCAAAAATTGTAAACGTGACCCATACGATTGCAATTTGTGCAATGTAGAGGTTTGAATGGTTTACGTTGACCGAAATGGAATG